>NC_089842.1:117829114-118131947 GCF_035609145.1 Eleutherodactylus coqui | reverse complement strand
TGGGACACTTAAGATTGGACTTGTGTCTTCCCCACATCGCATTCTGCTCTTAAATCTGCGCTAATAGACCTTATTTTTCTTTGAGACCTTTTTATCAATTGATATGTATCAATCTGTTAACTCGGGAGGAGTATTGCCTCTCCTTGAGGAGAGCACCTAGGAGGTGAGTGGTCTTATGCCATAAGGCCCAGAGGCGTAACTTGAAGCTCCTGGGCCCCGATGCAAAACCTGTAATAGGGCCCCTAACTGTAATGTTTTATTCATAGTACTGGGTTCCCTATATGGAGAAGAGAGGCCTTATGGGCCCCCTAGGGCCTCATGTCCACGGGGAAAATAAAATTTAAAATCCGCAGCGGATCACCCGCGTGCGTGATCCACACCTAAAATTTCCCATTTGAATGCATTGACCACCCACGGGTAGATAAATAGGCGCAGATGGCATTTTATAGTGATTTAAAAATTTCATGCGCGTGAAAAAAAACGCGACATGCTCCATTTAAGTGTGGATCATACGTGCGGGAGCTCATAGAGCTCAAAGTTTAATTGATCTCCCGCATGAAAAAAAAAAGGAATTTAAGCTCATCCGCAGCAGAAATCTGCGTTACATATCTGCAGCGGACCTGATTTTCCCTGTGAACATGAGGCCTTAGGCTCCTGGGCCCGGGTGCAACCGCATCCTCTATAGTTGCGCCAGTGATAAGGCCTCATGTCCACTACCAAAATTGAATTGTGCATTCCGCTGCGGAATCCGCATCCAATTTTACCCAAAGGGATCCATTGGTCATTCACGGGCAATTAAATTGAAATTTTCACCCGAGGATGGCATTTTAATGGATTTGCGTTTTCTCCCGCATGTGAGAGAAAACGCAGCATGCTCCATTTTCTGCGGGTCTCCCGCAGGCTTCCATAGAAGCCTATGGAAGCCGTCCGGTCCCGTGGTACACCCGCAGCTGAATTTCTGCTCTCCGGCGAGGGAGAGCAGGAGTTCAAAAATCAGCTGGGCAGAGAGAAAGAAGATCCAGCCGTGACGGGTAAGAAAAGTCTATTTTCAGGCCTCATGTCCCCGGGAAAGCAGGGTCCCGCTGCGGAATTCTTCATGGAGGATCCACTCGGGCCTGAATTTCCTAGTGGACATGAGGCCTAAGTCTCCTGACTCACCTCCTAGGTGCTCTCTTCATGATGCTTAAACCCCTTAAGGACCACAGCTTTTTTCATTTTTGTCTTTTCCTCCCAAATTAAAATAAAAGCACAACTCTTAATTCCTTCAACGTAGATGTCGGAGGGCTTGTTTTTTGTGGGGCTAGTTGCACTTTTCAATTCTACTTTTTAATGTACCATATAAATGTACTGGAAAAAACAACTTTTAAAAACTTCTAAGTGGGGTGGAAGAAAACCCAAATTCTGCATTCTTGGGGGTGTCTTGTTTTTATGGCATACAAACTGCGGCAGAAATGATGTGATAACTTCATTCTATGGGACTGGAATACTGGTTGATCACAGCACTCGCAATAACTCTTGATCTCAAGGGAGGAAATATCTTGAAATGTTGGTGCCCGCTCCTAAACCGATCCTGGATCAGTGTAATATGCACTCAATTGAAAGATGGAGAAGCAGCACGCCAGGGGATGTCTTCAAAGCAGTGTTACTTTATTATGCCCACACAGACAACGTTTCGACCGAAAATACAACAGGTCTTTGTCAAGTCCTAAATAACATACACCAAAGTGCAACCTTAAAAACAAGAAGCTCCACCCCCAACACCAATGCTGTGCAACAACACACATAGTGGAACCTCCCAGAAAGAGGAACCCTTACCTTCATTGGACAGATCACGGATTGAACACAGGAATCTGGCAGATATATTTGATTGCATAATCATGCGGCCTGCATCATAGGTAATCGCCGGCATAATCAAGGATCTCGTCTACGTGCGTCCCGCTGACGTAAAACTGTCGCGCCGGCCAGTCCAATACCATGGGCATCTGCGCGTGCGCGAACTCTTGCGAGATTTCCAGCGATGTTGTGACGGTACTGCCCTAAGTAGACACTTTAATCCACAGCGCAGGCGCGGGTAAAAGTTAATCCCGCGATACTTCCTGCGGTGACATATGATGCTCTAGCGGCGTCAATGCTCTAAGTACACACTTCAATCTATAGCGCAGACGCGGGCGAAGATTATTCCCACAATACCTCCTGTGTTGGACCCAAGATGTTCATCTAGCGGCCGCTGCACAAGCGGCACCCAATGCGCAAGCGCCAACACGGTCCCACCTCTGTCGCAGTCCCAGGCCATACCTCTGGGGAACCAAAGTAACGGCGCGTGCATACTAGATCCTCACAAACCAGCGCATAGAATAAACTGAGCTCATACCCATCTCACAACAGTGATTATCATAAAGAACATTCGCAATCCACTAATATAAAGCTATAAAGACTCTATGTGTGTTGTTGCACAGCATTGGTGTTGGGGTGGAGCTTCTTGTTTTTAAGGTTGCACTTTGATGTATGTTATTTAGGACTTGACAAAGACCTGTTGTATTTTCGGTCGAAACGTTGTCTGTGTGGGCATAATAATGTAACACTGCTTTGAAGACATCTCCTGGCGTGCTGCTTCTCCATCTTTCAATTGAGTGCATATTACACTGATCCAGGATTGGTTTAGGAGCGGGCACCAACATTTCAAGATATTTCCTCCCTTGAGATCAAGAGGTATTGCGAGTGCTGTGATCAACCAGTATTCCAGTATTGTACGCGTAAATGGATCTAGGACTGCTGGCACTGCATGAAGGACTTAATACGCTTTCTAGACCGGTGACGGGAGAGTCCGGTCAGCCCAGGGTATTTACATACACAGAGCATGATGCAGCTCGCATTATTGCGAGCTCAGAAAGAGATGACACTTTTTTCAGTACACCAGATGTCAAGGTCCAATTACGCAAGTATGAGAATATGAGCAAGCATTTGGTTTCCTTGAAATTACATTCAATCACGTTGCGAGAGTACTATGTGGCGTAAAGAATTCCTAGAAGCTTATGTCCTCACATTCGCCCTACGTTATTCTCTGACAATGAAGTTTTTCTACAGAAATTTGTCTGCATTTCTAACAAATTTGCTTTTGACTTGATGTTGCTCAATTTGGAGTTTCTACAGGATGAGATTGCGAAAGTAGCGACCAACATGACAACGTTGGAACAAGAAATCCAGTCTCTGCTTCCTGAACAAGAAATGAGAACCTCTATTGATAGAGTCAAGTCGGCCACACAGAGGTACAAGGGTGAGGTGGAACACACCAAACGTAACAAGTGGGTCCATGACGAAAAGGACTACACTTCGGGTGTGGTGTTTAATTGGCAAAAAAGTACAAGTATTCAACATGGTCCAAGGTTGGCAAGGAGACATCCTAAACAGAGGAGACCACGCTGGGATAAGACCTGCTTTGGCTGGTCCTCGGCAGGCTCTGATTCCGCTGAGGAGGTAGGTCCTGTGCCCACGGTTGGTGAGTCTTTTTTAGGATATCGACCCCCCCATGAATCCAAACACTCTTCGCCAGGCCAGAGAAGGCGACGAGGGGGAAGGAAGCACCATCGCATCCGAAAGAGATCACCAGAGGGTCCAGACTCGCTCGAGGACAAGAACGAGGAGATGATTGAGGCCTTTATTGTGAACATATCTTCTAAGGTACTTTCTAGGGCTCAGATGAGGGCCCTGTCTCGGGGTCTCTCGTTTGTACCAGTGCCAACCAGAGATTGGTTTAGGCTTGATATTGACATGAGGTCATTTTTTTAGACGTTTAAAACTCCGGACTCATTTTGCGAGTTCCACGGCCGCTGATATCCCTTTGGGGATACCACCTCCAATACAGGGGGGGGGGGGGTTCATCGCAGGGGGTGGGGCTACGCAACCCTAGCAGGTTTTAGCCACCGAGTACGAACCATGCGATGGAGACTTTTGTGAAGCTTGTGAAGCGTGACATCACCAATCTACGGGCCCGGAGCTTTGGTTTTACGAAACAGTCTAACATCAGCAATGCAGACTGGCGTGAAATCCTGTCGCTTAGTCGGGACAAGGATTTGACAATTCGCTCAGCTGACAAAGGAGGAGCCATAGTGATTCTGGACTCTAGCTACTATCATGAGGAGTTAATGTCACAATTGGCGGACGCGTCCGTATATGAATGCTTGCCACATGATCCCACTAACCATTCTCTTGCAGAATTAAGAAGTGTTTTGGATGATGCATTGTATTCGGGTTTGATTGACAAACAACTATTTGAGTTTCTTTTACCTGTATCTCCGATAATGGCGAAGCCTAAAATACATAAAAACCAGCAACGCCCCGCGGGGCGTCCTATAGTCTCAGGGAGAGGTTCTGTATATAATAATGTGTCACGCTTTCTGGACAGAGTATTGCGCCAGCATGCCGTTGAAGCGGTTTCCTATATCAAGGATACCTCCGATTTTTTGGATAAATTGAAACAAGTTACTATTGACGAGGATGCCATTTCGGCGTTGTTTGACGTCTCATCTTTGTATACTATTATCAAGCATGAGAATGGCCTTTTGGCCGTTGGACATTATTTGTCCAGTTCCAATTTATCCAACAGGTGCGTGGTTTTTGTCATGAGTTTACTTACATTGGTTTTGTCTAATAACGTTTTTCTGTATGGTGACCAGTACTACCGACAAATACAAGGAACGGCAATGGGGTCAAATATGGATCCGTCCTACGCTAACATCTTTATGCGCCATTGTGAGGAAACTCTTCTTTGTACCTCTCCTTCCTGGACCTTTGTCCAGGTTTGGTGCAGGTACATTGATGACGTTTTTGTCATTTGGAAGGGCTCCTCTGAACAGCTGAAGGTCTTCCACAGTGAACTCAATGGGTTTCTACCAGAATTGAAGTTTACTTTGGTATCTTCGGAAACCTCTGTCCAATTTCTTGACTTATTTTCGAAACCTACAGATCGCAACAATTTGTGCGCAGATGCCCATGGTATTGGGCTGGCCGGCGCGACAGTTTTACGTCAGCTGGACGCACGTAGACGAGATCCTTGATTATACCGGCGATTACCTATGATGCAGGCCGCATGATTATGCAATCAAACATAGCAATTAAATATATCTGCCAGATTCCTGTGTTCAATCCGTGATCTGTCCAATGAAGGTAAGGGTTCCTCTTTCTGGGAGGTTCCGCTATGTGTGTTGTTGCACAGGATTGGTGTTGGGGTGGAGCTTCTTGTTTTTAAGGTTGCACTTTGGTGTATGTTATTTAGGACTTGACAAAGACCTGTTGTATTTTCGGTCGAAACGTTGTCTGTGTGGGCATAATAAAGTAACACTGCTTTGAAGACATCCCCTGGCGTGCTGCTTCTCCATCTCCAAATTTGAGTTCATTCTATGGGACGGTACAATTACTGCAATAACAAATTTCTATAGTTTTTTTTTTTTTGCTGTACTTCTATTCAACAAATAGAATATCTGTGAAAAAACAAAATTATTTTTTCCTGACGTTCTCACAGCCATAACTTTTTTATTTTTCCATCTACATAGTTGTGCGAGGTCTCGTTTTTTGCAGGAGGGCCTGTAATTTTTATTGATACCATGTTGGGGTGCATATGATTTTGCTAAGTTTTTTTAATAAAGTTTTTTTTTAGATGGGGTGACAACGTTTACTGTGCGAGATAAATAATGGGTTTCTTTTACAGATCAGACTTTTACGAATGTAGCGATACTAAGTACATTTTTAATTTTACCTGTTATAAATATGTTTTTTTTTTTTCTTTTAACTTTACATAGTAATATCATGGTATTACATTATATCGCGATCTGACAGGCATTCTTTCAAGGCAATCAGCCAAGGCAGCTCTGGGTACTTTCAGAAGGTCTATGGCTGCCCCATGGCAACTGAATGGCACCTCATAATTTCTGTACCCCGTAAAATCGATCGAGGAAATTAAATACCGCTGTCAAAACCTATAGCAGCATTTACAGTCACAATCAGCATTAATGCTAATTGTGACTGTTGCCGGTGGGTGACAGCTATCAGAAGCAGTGAGAACCCACATTGTATGGAGTGGGGTCGGCTCCCAATCCCCCTCCATACAGACAGCGAACGTACAGGATAGAACCTTGAGCACTATAAGCTAAGCTTATGGGCTCAAAGCAGTGACATGCTGAGTCCGGGGATGTAAGTTTTATACTTACCGTACCTTCTTCGCCGTTCCGCTGTTAGCTGTCAAACCTGCCGGTGAATGCAATGAGTAGACTACTAAGTTATGCGCTAAGTAGTCCGCCCACTCTACGCCCAGCACTAAGTAGTCCGCCCACTCTACGCCCAGCACTAAGTAGTCCGCCCAATGCATTCAGAGTCTTGTTAGGTTTCTCAAAAGGCACAACCACCAAGGCAGTTTGCAGATGAATCGGCACACAAGGACTGCGCTCACTCCCCCAAAAACAAACTGACCCGCAGCGCTCGGGTTCTTTAGTAAATTCCTCTTCTGCCGGTGTAGAAAGTAGAACATCCTCCAGTCCGTCGGGTTCCGTTTGAGGCGATTTGATGTAAATCCGTCATATTGACATTTTAACTTCCATAAAGCAGGCGAGTCAATAATATCTCTCCAGAGGGAACAGACCGGCCGGCAGCAGCGGATCAGCTCAGGCGCAGGGACGGCCGACAGGATTTCCAGCAGGACTCCTTCTGGAATCCTGTTCATGTCACTCATCCCCTACCCTGTAAATGACAAAATACACTAGTTTGATTGCCATTTCCCAGCTTTTCTACAATCCTGAGCAGCATGTGTGTCTGCTGATGTAGAGATAGAGCAGCGTATGATATAAAGCTGTGTGACAACCCCTTTTGGACCTGTAATGTAGATCTTCTCTCAGGATATTAAGGCTGGGTTCACACAGGGCGGATTTGCTGCAGGTTTGCCGCGGATTGCCGTTGCATATCTGCACTGCGGCAAAACCGCTGCGTTTGCAGTGCAATGCAGCACAAATGAGATTTGCCAAAAAGCTGTTCTCACAGGACGGATTTTTTCCGCACAGCCGCAGTGCGGAAATGCAACTGCGCCGCGGTTTTAAAAGATGCAGCATGTTCATTCTTTGGTCTTTTCCGCAGCGCTTTTTTGTCCATAGACCTCTATGGTGCAGCCAAAACCGCACCAAATACGTGACAAATACACGACAAAAAGTAAAAAAGCGCTGCGGAAAAAAAAGCTTGTGGATTTTTCCGCACGAAAATCCGCAGCAAAATCCGCAAGCCCAAATTAACCTTTGAAGCGGTTTTGCCGCAGAAGCAGTTCTTCTGCGGCAAAACCACAACTGAAAAACCGTGGCAAAACCGCGGCAAACGTGCCCTGTGTGAACCCAGCCTTAGGCTGGGTTCACACATGGCGGATTTGGTGCAGTTTTGCCGCAGCAGATCCGCCCGCGGCCACTAATCTCGGGATTAGCCAGCCATGTGGACGAGATTTCTCAGAAACCTTGTCCACACGGGACGGCCAATCCGCTGCGGTAAATCCGGCTGAAACCGCGGCTGCGGCCGCCGCAGTTTCAAAAGATGCAGCATGTCTATTTACATTTTCTTTTTTGTTTATTTATGTCACGGCCGCAACGGAAAGGCAAGCGGCCGGGCCGCTTCAAAGTCGCCGCTGCTTAAACCGCGGTGGTTCTCCCGGCGGCAATCTCACGGTTTTTGCTGCGGCCAAATCGCGAGATTTCCAACTGGAATCCGCCCTGTGTGAACCCAGCCTTAAAGGAGATGTCTCGAGGAAGCAGTGAATTTTTTTTTTTGCCCAGTCCCCCTAATTAAACATACATTACTAATTACCCCTGTAAATTACTTTCCTAGCTGGTTTCTACTTACCGTTCCAGCAACTTATAAAACTTTTTCCCAAGATGGCCGCCAGCTCTTTTCGCATCGCTTGCTGTAGCCCGACGTGCGCGCTCCCGAAACGCTACCAGCTGTGTCTCCATGGCAACCAGACGCCCCGCAGCTGCCGACCGGACCCCTGGAGTGAACACGGCCGACCTGTCACCCACCGCCAGGCAGCAGGTAACCGGCGCAGCCCCCCCCCCCCATCACAGCGGCAGCCCCCTCGGCCCAGCGACAGCCCCCCCCGGCCCAGCGCTAGTTCCCCCATCACAGCGGCAGCCCCCCCGGCCCAGCGACAGCCCCCCCCCGGCCCAGCGCTAGTTCCCCCGGCGCAGCGGCAGCCCCCCCCCCCGGCGCAGCCCGGCGCAGCGGCAGCCCCCCGGCCCATCACTTACCGGGACAGCTGGACGGCGGGACAGCTGGGCGGCTTCTCCGGACAGCTCGGCAGCTCTGCACCTTCCTCTAACAGAGGAAGGTACAGAATGGCCGCTCCAGCGCGCTCCCGAGCAGTGACAGCTCGTCTGCGCATGCGCAGAAGAGCTGTAGCGGGGAGCACACTGAAGCGGCTCGTGCTGAATGGAGAAGACCGGACTGCGCAAGCGCGTCTAAAAAAGCAAGCTGCCGGCGAATTTAGACGGAACCATGGAGACGAGGACGCTAGCAACGGAACAGGTAAGTGGAATAACTTCTGTATGGCTCATATTTAATGCACGATGTATATTACAAAGTGCATTAATATGGCCATACGGAAGTGTATAACCCCACTTTGTTTCGCGAGACCACCCCTTTAGGCCTCATGTCCACGGGGAAAATAATAATTAAAATCCGCAGCGGATCACCCGCGCGCGGATCCGCGCCCCATAGGAATGCATTGACCACCCGCGGGTAGCTAAATACCCGCGGATGGTCAATAAATGTGAATTAGAAAATTCATGGAGCATGAAAAAAAATGGACATGCTCCATTTAGGTGCGGATCACGCTCCGGATGGCCCCATTGATCTCTATGGGGTGCGGGAAATCCGCTGCGGGTGTTAAATGCCATTTATTTGGGTGCGTGAAATCTGCATGCGGATTACAAGTTTGGCTTCTTTTTCAGTGGCCTTGCATTTTTTTTCACGCGCAGATGCAAAAATGCCATCCGCGTGCATACACGCGTGAAAAAAAACGCATCCGCGTGTCATCCGCATGCAATAAAATACTATTTTAAGCTCATCCGCACTGCATCCGCGGCCCAAATCCGCGTTACAAATCCGGAGCAGATTTGATTTTCCCCGTGGACATGAGGCCTTAAGCTTCTATTCTAGCTAGATCTGTTTTTTGAGAAAGCTGGTGAGTCAACTTACAACATTTTCTTGGGGAAGTTTTGAGCCGCCCCAGAAACACAGCTTTTACATAAATATATACAAGGACCACCTCCTTGTGGTCCTATTTGCAGAACAGTCATCCAAAGAGTTGTATAAGTTGCAGTTGTTAACCAGCTTTCTGGGCCCTCCTTTTCATTTGCAAGTTAAAAACCATCAGGGAGTGGAGAGTTTATGGCTGCGCAATCAGACAGATCTGCAAACCAGGAAGCTGGAGAGGAGAAGTGCAACCCCCCTTTGTCCCGATAGCCAGAAAGAGTAAACAACTCTGCTGCATTTCCTTACCTTCTATAGGATCAGCTTGCTTAGTCAGATTGCTTCCTGTTTCACCACATTAGCGGTTACTCATGGTCACTGCATTTAAAGGGAAAGAGTCCAACTGCAGAGGTGGATAACTATTTCCTGATACTTAGTACTTTCCTGTATATTAAGCCTAATCGTTGTATGATGAAAAGTTCTGCAAATATTTAAGATACATTGAGTATAAATGCCATACATCATGCAAGACCTCTGCTTGCTGTCAATGAATAGAGATATTCTTGTTACATCCAGAGGCTGGAAACCCTCTACAGACCTAGTAAATCTCTCATTTGTATCTATTCTAAACAATCCACTGTGAGCTAACCAGTATAGACTCCAGGATGATACATTTCTGAACTGATGCATTGTAACAAACTATCAGATCCGGAGAGAAGTTAGTGTTGCTGATTTGTTTTACTTATAGAAGATTGCCTACACTAGGTACAACTGTAGCAAACCCTCAGCAGTGGGAAGTTTTAGGTTTCCACGGTGGGTGTCCTATAGCATACTATGGAAATACGGGATTTCATCTCCATGAGCGTAAACTGCGATTTTAAGCTCACAGAGGAGAAATCGTGGCATGCTGCGATTCTGTGCGGGCTGCGCACAGACAGCTTTCATTGAAGTCAATGGAACCTGTCCGTCCCATGGCACTTCTGCAGTGAGCACTGCAGAAGTGTCATGGGATCCACATCATCACCTAATGCGCCTACTGCACATGCGTGACGTAGCGCTGGCCAGCACATCCGCAGTGCAGAAAAAAGATGCCAGACAGGTACGCAGGGGTCTGACCCGCCCGTGTGCAGGCGCACTTAGATATGTACTGGTTTTATTCTTTGGATATAAATGAGCATCAGCAATAGGGGCAGCACCAGGCTTCTGGTGCAATGAGAGGAGGGGGGGCGGGGCTAAGTTTTGTGAATTAGCTCCGCCCCCGTTCTGGCTCTCCTCATTGCAAATAGTGCAGAGGAGCAGAAAGGAGGCAGAGAGGGGGCGGGAGCTCAGAGCACTGCTCCCGGCTCTTCCAGCCTCCCCCCCCCTGCAGAGAGAGACGCCGTATATCGGCTGGGCGTGAAAACCCGGCCGATATACGGTCGTCTGAATCCACCCTTAGGCCGATATACGCACATCTGAATAAGCCCTTAGGCTGCCTTCACACAAGCGCTTTATAAAACGCTGCCTGAAAATTGTGACCATCTGAAGCATTTGATACCAATGCACTTGTTCAGACGGGTCCTATAGACTGTTATGGGAGCCTACGAGAGTTGTTGGCAAAGGGAGGTGGGAGGGAGTTTAGCAGTGGCTCTGCTAAACTTTCTCCCCTTCTTCGCCCCTTGCAAGCTACCTACAGGGAGGAAACAGCACAGGGTGGAGTTTAACACACTAGCTCCCGCCCCCTCCCTTTCCCAGCAGACGGTAAGGCACAGAGAAGGGGAGGGAGTTTAGCAGAGCTAAACTCTCTCGCCACACCCGGCGGTATTCTGGGCTGTGGCGTATATACACCGCAGCCCCAGCTGTCTGAATAGGTGACAAAACAAGAGATGCAGTCACGACTTGGTCGCGGCTGCCTCTCGTTTATCCGATTTTTGCCCGCGATGCGTGAGGCCGAAAATCTTATTGTTCGTGTGAAGGAGCCCTTAGGTGCATTTATACATGGCTAATTTAGCCACATAAAAAGATCGTGACCATCTGAAGCATTGGATTCCAATGTATTCATTTAGATGAGCAATTCTTAGCTGCGTGAAAACATCTTTCTGGAAAAGATGGGATAGGGAACCGAATACGGCGGGCGATTTTATATGCTGCCAGAAATGATAGGTCTTACTGTATCTTTCGACCAATATATACTGACGGCTCCCATAGACTCCTATGGGAGCTGCAAAAAAGGAAGGGGGGGGGGGAGGGAGTGTAACTGCGTCCAACGCAGGGAAAAGCTTACAGGTGCCTCTATTTAGGCATTAGAAGTCATTCCAAGGATTTAGGCTGACTGAGGGATTTCCGGGCTGCGCCGTATATTTTTGCTAATACGTCGTAGATGCTCATGTGAATGGAATAGAAAAAGCAAATTTTGACCGCAACTTGAACACAGCTTTTCCCTTCTCACACGTCTTTCTGTAGCGATGCGGCTGGCGTGAAAACACATCGCTCGTGTGATGAAAGAGGCCTTGCATCCAGAAAGGCATAAACCAGGTGTCAGAAAAGATTCACAGCCATAAACTAAAGCTGGCTGCACACGACTAGGTCGGATTCCGCAGAGGTATCTGACCCTGTGCCTGGCCGGTGACCCCCGTACCTGTCACATCTTGAATTCTTCTGTACTGTGGTTGGTCCAGCCAGCGAGCCGTCGGCACAGTAATGATTTTCCCACACCATCACTAGGCGATCTGTGGAAATCTCGCAGAATGTCTGTGCGGTCCCACTGCAGACATTCCACGAGATTTCCATCCCATGGGAACCCAGCCTAAAGGCCAGTGGAGGCAACAATGTTTAGCAAGCCTAGTTCATGTATTACACTCCTCGCTAACAAGAGACGTTAGTGGAACTATGTTGTTTGGCGTGAGTAAGCTTCCCACCTGGAATACCCTTGATTGTGTGAATAGGGTCACATGACACGTTTCCTGTAGTGGGTTGTGATGAAGCCCCCCATACTAGCGGATTTTGAGCCACATGCTGTCTGTGTTAATCCACATAGGCCATGGAATCTTATGCTCTATAACATTACTTACCATTAGGGATGAGCGAGTATACTCGCTAAGGCACTACTCGCTCGAGTAATGTGCCTTAGCCGAGTATCTCCCCGCTCGTCCCGAAAGATTCGGGTGCCGCCGCTGGGCGGGGAGCTGCGGGGGAGAGCAGGGAGGAACGGAGGGGAGATCTCTCTCTCCCTCTCTCCCACCCGCTCTGCCCCGCTCCCCGCTGCAACTCACCTGTCAGCTGCGGCGGCCCCCGAATCTTCAGGGACGAGCAGGGAGATACTCGGCTAAGGCACATTACTCAAGCGAGTAGTGCCTTAGCGAGTATACTCGCTCATCCCTACTTACCATATACCTGAAATAAATAGACAGACATGGCGGTGGCATTTTAGGGCCGCGGCATTTATTTTTTAAACAAGGTTACCATAACGTTTAATAACAAAACCATAACCTTATATATAACAGGTAGGCTCAGTCCTAACCCCTCACGTCTCCACCAATAACCAATGTAAAACCATCTTTATACCCATCCGCAGGAGGCGGGCGGCATTCCCCCATTTAAACATGCAGTGACAGTTCAGAAACCTAACAAAAGGGGCGGGCGGGAGGGACAAAATATGTGGTGCTGTGAAAGAACTGAAGCTGCCATCATGTCAGCACCTTCTTTTATTAACTCTCTCCTCCCACCAATCAGATTCTGTTGCTGGGCTCCAAGCTCACTAGCATCTCTTCCAGGCTCCTTCCCGCCATTTTCACCAGACCAATCATGGCTCATCACCAGGGCTTCCAAATCTCCCCAGTGACTTCTAGCATTTTCCAGCTTGACCCTGTGCACTCAAACAACATAGTTAAAATCCCCCCCCCCCCCCCCCCCCCCGCCCATACCTAATAAGCCAAAATGGCTTTAACCCCATTCTCCGCTCAGGGTCCATGAGGCCTCAGTCCCTACATGGTCTTCAGCAGTACATTAGAGGCATGTAAGGATGAAAACATTCTAAGGGCTCTTTCACACAAGTGTCGTTTTAATGCACAAATAGCCGCAATACATATGTGCTAAAACAGTGCGGCTAAATAAGTGTTAAATCGGGTGAACGAATGAGTGAGCGAGTATGACGCACCCCCTCCCTTTTTCCGTCCGGCTCCCATAGGAGTCTATGGGAGCTGCCAGCGATGTGCCGTCAGAAGAAAGGACATGTTTTTTTTGACGGAGAGAAAGTAAAAAAAAGTGCCTTTTGCGCTATCTTTTGATGTGCGATTTTTTTTTTTCAGCGCATCAAAAAAATCGTTTATCTGAAAGAACCCATAGGAAACCATATGTTCTTTTAGATGCGATTTTTATTTATTTCTTTTTTTGACGCACCTACTCAGCATCAAAACGACGCTCGTGTGAAAGAGACCTTAGTATGTTCTATTCCTCTCAGGGCTCTTTTCCACGAGCGCATAAACAGCAACAGCGTTTTTACGTTTTCACACCTGCTCCGTATAAGTGCGTGAATGGGCGTTTTCTCGTCCATTCACTCGACCATGAGCGTCGTTTTTAGTGAAAAAATACGCCGCACCCCGGAGAACCCTCACTCCCAAAAAACCTTAGGATGCCTTCCAATGTCTATATAGAGACACCTCTAAGCTTTTCGCAGCGTTGGATGCTGGAAAAATGCCCCTCCCTCCCTTCTTTTTTCCTGCTTCCATAGTCGTCTTTAGGACTCGCGGGCGTATATTAGCCAAAACCTAGTTCCAGAACTATCTTTTGGCTGAGCCCATATGCAGGTCATATGTACTATGTTTCACGCTGCCGGCTTATTTACGCACAGTATATTCACCCGTGTGAACGGCTTCATTGAAAACAAATGCTTCACATGGGTACCGTATATACGCCTGGGTGTGAAAACACGCCATATATGCGCTCGTGGGAATAAAGCCTCAGTGTCATGAAACAGAGACAGGACATACAAGGGCATGTCAATGTGCTGCCTTTCTGTAAATCAAGCAACACGTGGACTTGTGTGAATCAGACAAGTGGGCGGAAGGCCATGTTTACTCATTGGAATAAATTAGTTATTTTGAGCGCGGTTCTCAGAGGGTTACATGAATTTTGGCTACTGTTGTCACACTGCCAACACACAGAGGGACGGGCATTAAATTTCATTGAGTTCATCCTGGCTCAAAGTGATTCTGGGAAAAAAGTTGGCAGTAAAGTGGGCAGATGGACACTTTTTACTGATTTGAATAAGCAACTGGGGTCTTCACACGGCTAAATTACGGTAGTTTGGGTCACTGATCTAACAGGATTATTATTAATGCCCCCGTTATTAATAATGGCGCCTTTTTCTGCCTCCATAAATTATTAATGCGTCAATTTCTGTTCATATTAATAATAATGCCACCTTTTCTGCCCCCTTATTAGATAACGCTGTCCCTTCTGCCCCCTGCCTTTTCTGCTGGTTTCAAAAACAAAAAATAGGTCTATACTAACCTCCATGCACAGCGCCCTCATGATGATTCTCTGATTTTTCAGGATCAGCGCAGTAACGTGATATGTGCTGTAACATATGCCCAGCGCTAGCCTATCCCTGGCCTCAGGATAGGCCAGTAACTTGTCATGGCACCTATCATGTGACTGCGCTGATCCCGGAAGATCAGAGGATCGGTCCCGAGTGGCATGGGGTCGCTGTGCAGGGAGGCGAGTATAGAGCTGTTTGATTTTTGAAACAACTATGGGCCGAGTGCTTCTCACCGGATCTGCGGAATCAGTCGGACCCCCCTTAGCATATGGAAAGGTGGGGCCTGGAGCCAGTGCTCCATTGACGCAATTGTTAATCTGACCCTGCCTCTCAGTACTTTTCTGTCATCCCCTTATAGTTCCCTTTCATCACATGCAAAACTACTGCTGCACACTTATGTAGAGGGGAACCCATAGTTGGGAATGTCCCTGGATGATATGTGCGTTAAATGACAAATTTGCCGTGTTTAGTTTACAGACCTGAGTCGAGTTCCGTAATGCAGAGATATCGCAATATATCTTGATGGTTGATGCCATCTTGTAGTTATTGTTTGCATTGAAGTACTGATTACTGCTCAGTGGAGAGATTTGCTATTGGCAGGAAGAGACCGCATGGCAGGCTGGGCTGAGGCAGGAACTAGATTCCCTGCACGCTCAGAACAGCAGAAACCGCGGGACTGAGAAGATGTAGATGGGTGATTGGTTGGTTACTCCACAGGACAGGGCAGTATTCTGGAGCGTTTTCGTATTATTTATTATTATTAATTGAAGGCGATGAAGGACATTATTATTAACTGGACGCCACAAGAAGCATTATTAAATTAAGCGTTTGAGGAGCATTATTATTGATTTGAGGCCACAATGGGCATTATAATTTATTTTAGGCCACAAGGGGCATTATTATCTATTCAACCCTCCGGACTTAGAGGAACAAAGATGTCCGTACCACTTCGTTGACTACCTGATACACATTGTGTACAAGTATGCATCATTAGTCCACACTAGCTTTGATTAATCAGTCCTGGCCAATCAGAGAAGCATGTAGTATCTTAAAGGGGTTGTCCCGCGGCAGCAAGTGGGTCTATACACTTCTGTATGGCCATAATAATGCACTTTGTAATATACATTGTGCATTAATTATGAGCCATACAGAAGTTATAAAAAGTTTTTTACTTACCTGCTCCGTTGCTAGCGTCCTCGTTCCCATGGTGCCGACTAATTTTCGCCCTCCGATGGCCAAATTAGCCGCGCTTGCGCAGTCCGGGTCTTCTGCAGTCTTCTATGGAGCCGCTCGTGCAGAATGCAGGCTCCGTGTAGCTCCGCCCCGTCACGTGCCGATTCCAGCCAATCAGGAGGCTGGAATCGGCAATGGACCGCACAGAAGAGCTGCGGTCCACGGAGGAAGAGGATCCCGGCGGCCATCTTCACCGGTAAGTATAGAAGTCACCAGAGCGCGGGGAATCAGGTAAGCGCTCCGGTAAGCTTTCTTTACCTCCCTGCATCGGGGTTGTCTCACGCCGACCGGGGGGGGGGGGGGGGTTGAAAAAAAAAAAACCCGTTTCGGCGCGGGACAACCCCTTTAAGGCCTTTTTACACACAACGATTATTGCTCAAAATGCACTCAAAAGCCATCTTTTGAGTGATAATCCTTGCTTGTAAATGTGTGCCCATCATGTACTTACTGTGCACTTTTCGTCCATCGCCAAGTTCAGCTCAACTTAAAATCCATGGGGACGGATAAGAGGTACTGCACACTGAGTTCTTTGCAGGCAGTGCTGATAACATTCTTTCAGTTGCTGTCCCACTGGAGAACAATAGTGATGTATTTAGAGGAGAGACCACCTGCTGTTCTCTAAATACATGCAAATAAAGCTGCATATCCGCAGGGCAAGTCGGTCAAGGACACAGCACACTATCAGTCCTTTGAAGAGCCAGTCACTCTAGTTAGGTGCCTTCTAAAAGAGGCATTGACTGCAAAAATGGACATAGAACCCACTTTCCTATGCCTATCATTTGCACCAAGACAGCCTTAAAGGGGTTGTCCCGCGGCAGCAAGTGGGTCTATACACTTCTGTATGGCCATATTAATGCACTTTGTAATATACATTGTGCATTAATTATGAGCCATACAGAAGTTATAAAAAGTTTTTTACTTACCTGCTCCGTTGCTGGCGTCCTCGTCTCCATGGTGCCGACTAATTTTCGCCCTCCGATGGCCAAATTAGCCGCGCTTGCGCAGTCCGGGTCTTCTGCTTTCTTCTATGGAGCCTTTCGTGCAGGATGCCGGCTCCATGTAGCTCCGCCCCGTCACGTGCCGATTCCAGCCAATCAGGAGGCTGGAATCGGCAATGGACCGCACAGAAGAGCTGCGGTCCACGGAGGAAGAGGATTCCGGCGGCCATCTTCACAGGTAAGTATAGAAGTCACCGGAGCGCGGGGATTAAGGTAAGCGCTCCGGTAAGCTTTCTGTACGTCCCTGCATCGGGGTTGTCTCGCGCCGAACGGGGGGGGGGGGGGGGGGTTGAAAAAAAAAAAACCCGTTTCGGCGCGGGACAACCCCTTTAAGTACATAGGCTGTTACTTTTAAGAGACCAGTGCCTTCCTATGGGATGTGCTGTTTTGTGCCAGTTGTTTGAAACATTCAGGTGTTTCCTACATTGGTGCCTTGAAAGAGTATCGGGCTGGAAGTACATTGCTCATTACTTGGACGGTTTCCTCCTTATGGGCCCAGTCGGGCCCCCGAGGTGCGAGTCATTAAAGCGACAATTTGATGTGTTCATGGAGGACTTCATAGTTCCTTTGGCACATGGCAAAACAGTTGAGTCCACAATGAAGCTAGTTTACCTGGACATTGAAGAGACTCTGCGGAACAGTTATGTAGACCAGTGTATCTCAACTCCAGTCCTCAGAGACCCCAACAGGTCATGTTTTCAGGATTTCCTCAGTATTGCACAGGTGATGTAATTATTGTCGGTGCCTCAGACATTGCCACAGGTGCTCGTACTATAGGAGATCCTGAAAACATGACCTGTTGGTAGTCCCCAAAGACTGGAGTTGAGAAACACTGATATAGACTATCAAACTCAAGGTCAGAAGCTTGAGAAATACGATGCAGTAGCAGTGAATAATAAAAAACCTACACTAGGACAAGTGCAATCCCTAATGGTGTCACACCCATGGGTAAGATCTTTTGCTAAGACTAGAGAGAAGCACAGAGGCCATTCCATAAAATCTGAATTACTAGACAGTTAAAAGAGGACCTCAGAGTGTTGAAAACCTTTTTTCGTGATTTCAACGGGGTTGCAGTATGGCCAGAAAACCTCAAATCAATTTAGGAAATGCGCCTGTTTATGGACACGTCAGGCTCCTAGGGTTTGAGGCATTTTAGTCTCGACAGTGGTGAGCAGGAAGGTGCTCAGATTCCGGAGAGGAGACTAGCTTAGTACATAATCTCACGCTATTAAAGCAGTTTCCCATTGTCATAGCAGTAGAACTGTGGGTTGACAGACTCAAAAAAACAACAACACAGTCTTCTGGACAGACAATAAAAGCGTTGTAGACACTGTCAACAAGAGGATTACCAAAGTCACACTCTGTTACCAGTTTAGCGGGATTTCTACATCCTTCCATGCATGCAGGTTAATATAGGGTTCACAGCACAGCATATACCAGGCAACAATAACAGTATAGCGGACACATTATTCAGGGGAAGAGCTGATGGATTTTTGTAAACTTTTACCCAATGCATAAAAATAGAAATGTCCTAATCAAGTTTGGCAGGTGGTGAGCCCTTATTATACCAACTCGTCAGAAATGCCTTAGCCCACAATACCTGGAACACCTACAAGACCCCGGGACAGCTGGACCCATTTCCAAACACAGCAATCGAGAAGAAAATGACTAAAGTTATGTAGAGACTTTTGAGCCTTAGGTAAGGTGCAGGAAAAGGTAATGCCGCGACCACAGATGTGGCTTTTTTTTCTCTAGGATCTACAAAATTGAGGATCCCTCTATGTCCTTTGCAGTAAGGCCGGGCTCACGCGAACGTAGACATTGCGTATAATGCGCGCAATGTACGAGCGTATAACACGCAGCAAATGGTAACAATGAAAGTTCATTGATTTTCATTGTTCCACTCACACTTGCTTATATTTATTGCAGATGTTACGCACATAAAAAAATGCAGCTTGTCCTATTTTTCCGAGTATTACGTGCATAAGAGCCCTATAGTTTTCCATGGGTGCATTCTGAACGCAGTGCATATGCAATTACATTACGCATGTTGCTAGGAGGCATGTAAAGGAAGTTAAAGAAAGAAACCAGGAGGTTGTAGGCAGACCGTGCAGGAGCCTCTAGGGACCACCGACCCATCCAAGCTGTAGTCTGTGGAGATTGGAGGCCACATAAATATCATGGCTACTTTTGATATGGGCAGACTCTAATGCAGGACTTTCCTGTAATTTGGGATATCAATCGTTCAGATTACTAGGAGAGGAACGCCAAAAGACCGGGCATGGAATGAGCTGGCATCCCAGATGTACAGAGAGCAGTGGATCATTCCCTGCTTGCGTTAGTATCTGCACACGTAAAATACCCTATACATACGCAGACATACATGCGCAGAAACACACACATACGCAATTCCAAATGCAGGTAAAACACTGCGCTTTTTACAGTCCAATGGGGGAGAGCGGAAGCCCCCTCCTTCTGGCAGCATTTTGCATGCCGTGGTCGCACTGACCACAGCATGTAAAGGGTTAAACAGTAGGGATTCATGGTTACTTTGATCCTGTTAGGGCAGGTGCCAGGCTGTCATCCGACAGCTGAACACCCGCTCCCTGGCATTGTAGATCCGTGACAGACTTCTGATGCTGTGGCGTCAAAAGACGGCGCATCAGAATAAAGCCCCTTAATGGCTGCCATCAAAAGACATATGGATGGTTGTTAAGGGGTTAAATGTCATGTTCTCTACAGACATGGGGTATACCCATCTGACACATGGTTAGATATTTTTAACAATACCCTTAAGGACAGCCTGTTAACATTGTGGCAGTCCATCAGAAGTGAGATACAGGTGATGGAAATGTAGGGCACCAGCAGAAGACCCTACTTTACTGTGGCGGAATTGCAGCTCTGGATTGGGCAAGAGGTAGCAAAGGACTCACGAAGCTTAGTAGCATTGTTGTGTGCATCAGAGCTAGGGGATAGAAGGGTCCCTATCCATTCTGAAGTAAAAGCCATGTGGCCTCTCAGCACCTAGTGGTACTACTGTAGGCAGCAGCGCTGTAAAGGAGGCTAAGTCTAATGGTGCCTGGGGAACAGGGAGGGGTGCATGGCTGACAAGCCTTAAGGAGGTGGGTGACAGGTTAAGGTCGGCCCATTGGTCTCTGGAAAAACTTTGCAGTGTCAAATTTAGCAATGGACTTCCCTCAGTGTCTGTATTATATAATAAAATATGGTTATCCACCACAGCTGTCCAAAAAAAGGATTGTGTCAGAGTTATCATTGACCAGCCCCTGTGGGGGTTGTAGAATGAAGAGCCCGGAAGGACCCAGAGGGGAGTCATAGTGGGCTACCGACCTTATGGAGGCACTCTGGTGGATCTTCTGCTCCCATATCCCATGGAAGCTAAATAATGAATCATAGAATGGTAGAGTTGAAAGGGACCTCCAGGGTCATCGGGTTCAACCCCCTGCTCAATGCAGGATCACTAAATCATCCCAGGCAGATGTCTGTCCAGTCTCTGTTTGAACACTTTCATTGAAGGAGAACTCACCACCTCCTGTGGTAACCTGTTCCACTCATTGATCACCCTCACTGTCGGAAAGTGTCTTCTAATATTTAATCTGTTTCTCCTCCATTTCAGTTTCATCCCATTGCTTCTAGTCTTTCCTTGTACAAATGAGAATAGAGCTGATCCCTCTGCACTGTGACAGCCCTTCAGATATTTGTAGACAGCTATTAGGTCTGTATGCTGTTTTGTTTTTTGCAAGCTAAACATTCCTTTAACCATTCCTCACAGGACACGATTTACAGACTGCTCAGCATCTTGGTAACTCTTCTCTGAATTCGCCCAAGTTTGTCTGTCTTTTTTAAATTGGGGTGCCCAGAACTGGACACAGTATTCCAGATGAGGTCTGACTGAAGGAGTAAAGGGGAATAATGACCTCACGTAATCTAGACCATATGCTTCTCTTAATACATCCCAGAATTGTGTTTTCCTTTTTGGCTTCTGCATGACATTGTTCACTCAGAGTCATGTTCGGTCTATGATCTATTAGTATACCCAAGTTTTTTTCACATGTGCTGCTGCTTAGCCCAATTCCTCTCATTTTGTATGTATGTTTTTCATTTGTCTTGGCCAGATGTAGGACTTTGCATTTCTCCTTGTTAAATACCATTCTGTTAGTCGCCGCCGACTATTCGAGTTTGTCTAGATCTTTTTGAATCTTCTCTCTCATCTTTAGTCGTAGCCATCCTTCCTAGCTTTTGTCATCAGCAAACCTGATCAGTTTCTCTCAATTACCTCCCCTAGATCATTTATATAAATGTTAAACAACACTGGGCCTAGGACAGAGCCTTGTGGTACCCCACTTGATGCATTCTTCCACTTGGATATGCAGCCATTTATGACCACTCTTTGAATATGATCACTTAGCCAGCTGTGAATCCACCGAACAGTTGCCTGGTCGATCCAATATTTGGTAATTTTTTAAAATAAATATGGTATGAGACAGTTTGTCAAATGCTTTGCTGAATTTAAGATATTCTATATTTACTGCATTTCCCTGATCAACCCAGTCAGTGATTCTGTCATATAACAAAATTAGATTAGTCTGACATGACTTGTTTGTTACAAACCCATGCTGGCTCTGGTTAATTACTCCATTCTTATCCAAGTACTTGCATATATACTGTTTAATAATTTGTTCAGAGATCTTTCCCGGTATAGAAGTCAGGCTCACAGGCCAGTAGTTTCCTGGATCCACCTTCTTGCCTTTTTTGAAGATAGGGACAACATTTGCCCTTTTCCAATCTTCTGGAACTTCTCCTGTTCTCCAGGAATTTTCAAAGATTATGGCGAGTGGTTCGGCTATTACCTCTGCTGCTTTCTTCAGTATCCTAGGATGTAATTCACCTGGGCCTAGAGACTTGAATTTGCGTAAGTTAGCTACGTTTTCCCTCACCATCTCTCTGTTTATATATAGCCTGCATTCTTTTATTCCCCCAATAGCACAGGGAAGATCAGTTGATGTTGCATCTACTTTCTGAGAGAAAACAGATGCAAAATAAGATTTTAAAAGTTTGATCTCCTCAACAGCATTTTTAACTGATCCCCCATTTTCATGCTGTTAATATCCTATAGCATCTTTGACTTTTCTTCTGCACTAATCTGTGGGATGTGTGGGTCTCCTGCATTGAATGTGGATGTGATTTCTGCTGGAGTCACTTGTCTGTTCGCACAGACAATTGTATCCAGACACTGCCAGTCGAAATCATTAAGCACCTGTAGGCAGTGACCGTGCTGTTCACTGTGGGAGGTAATGCCTTCTATTATGTTTTGTGGGTACACACATAACACTGTGGATCTGGGAATGTTAAATGCTCAAACAACTTCAAAATTCCCCATTTGTCCACCACCCACTGTTATGCCTTGTTTGAAATCTGATAATTCACGTTGCCTTGCCATATGAAGAATTCTATTACTTTTTAGCCTTTTCTAATATATTTTGTTATGCTGCCATCTAATGGCCAAACCTGTTTCCTTTATTGCTTCGTCACTAGTCAGATCAGTTGTTCAGCACTCTAGGATAGCTCTACCCCCTATGGCAACTGTAAAGGCTTGTCACCCAGCTTTCCCAGAAACTGAATTTGAACGACTTGACAGAACGCATTGTTGTACAAGTAGGGATGAATCGTGGCGGAAGAAGTTCCTAGGCCGCACAAATTTTGCATTCCATAGTTCCGCCTAGTTCTGGACAAACCGGTTCCTCCGCTCTGGGAAGTGACAGTATATGCCAGTTGAAGCCCCTGGAGCTCAGCAGCTGGTGAGTGCCCCTGTTTTTTGCTTATTTGCAGCCTAGAGCCTCGCCTTTGCAGATAACTGTCTGCAGGATGATGCAGGGAGGAGACTGGCTGCTTACAGTGTCATTTTACGGGAATGCAGCCAGACTGTAGAGTATAAAATACAGTGGCATGAAGTTACTGCAGGGAGTGACTCCTAACGCCCTTCATCTCGGCTCTTCTATATTTATTCCGCTTCTTACACCAGTGAGTACCGCTTGCAGCTTGGATGGGATTAGAAATGGAATTGACTGTATGTACAGAATGTAGCAGGACTGAGTTTGTCATTTCATGTTTCTTGTACATGAGTTAAGATAATGTGGTAAGTCTAGCTGAAGTCCCACAGCTAATAAAGCCACATAATATTACAGCACATTGTTTGAAATGACAGAATCATCCCAGCTGTGTTCACAACCTTAGCTTAACTACAGAACATCCGCTGTAAAAAGTAGTCTGCTAACTGGAATAACTTTAACCAGGAAGTTACTCACCACAATGCACAAAGAACTCAGCCTTTTAAACAATTTCAGCTCTGCTACATGATCTGATTGTGCAAGTGTGGTGGCAATTCTGACTTTGCTTGAATGTTGGACCAGGAGGCATTTACCATCTATTCATCCTTGAAGTTAATGCAGGTGGTGGTAGGGGATTATAACTCATCACTTTCAAAATCTCTGGTTGCTATAAGTGGATGGAAATATTCTTGTTGATATCCAAAGGCTTAAAACCTGACCTGACTGCTTTTCACAATTTGTATCCAGTGTTTATGCAATCCTCTGTGAGCTAAGTACATCAGCAGCATAATCTTTCTTCCTGCCCTGGACTTTGGGCTGACAGCTTCTACATACCTGCACTAATACATTATAACAGAATGATGTAAGCTTCTACCTGCACTGATACCTTATAACAGAATGATGTAAGCTTCTACCTGCACTGATACATTATAACAGAATGATGTAAGCTTCTACCTGCACTGATACCTTATAACAGAATGATATAAGCTTCTACCTGCACTAATACATTATAACAGAATGATGTAAGCTTCTACCTGCACTGATACATTATAACAGAATGATGTAAGCTTCTACCTGCACTGATACCTTATAACAGAATGATGTAAGCTTCTACCTGCACTGATACATTATAACAGAATGATGTAAGCTTCTACCTGCACTGATACCTTATAACAAACAAGACAACAGAATGATTTGTGCAGTGATTACAATTGTTCCAAATTCTCACTACGGTATAAGAAGAAGGATGTTTGTATAACTTTTCAGTCTGTATTTGTAAACAAGAAACTTCCTAGGGAATGAAATGAAGCAGAGATTTATAAATAGTGATGAATGAAGACACAATGTACAGTATACTGTATTAGATAGCTGTAGAACTCCTAATTCTACAATGATTAGGCTCCATCAACAGAACACTAGGAAACTCTTTTGGTGTGATTTTACACATATGGGCAGATTTCCTTCTGAAAATACGATAGTTTTGTTTTGCAAATTGCAGAAAAATGTCTTACATGCTTTGCACCACATTTCTGACGTGTTTCAGGGTGCGTTCACACATATTGTACTTTGGTGTGGATCTGCATCAAAATCTGCAGCTGCAGATTTTATCCTTTCAATTGAGGGGGTGAAGTTTGCTGCAAATTCCACAGCAAATCAGCATTAATGGTATGGATTTTGAGATTGTTTTTGCTGCAGACTTCGGTGCAGATTTTCCGCTTAGGAAAATGTGCACCAATTCCACTATGTGTGAACGTACCCTTAGACACTTTTTTGCTACACCACAATAGCAGCGCGGCTTTACAGTCAGGCGTGTGGCTGAGCAGGAAAGGGACGTGGCCTAAATGTGTAAAAACTGGTGTAAAGCTAAACTAACTAATAGGTGGTATAGACTAAGACTAGACAGTCCAAAGATGCTGCAGAGTTATACCATGACTGCTGCAACCAAGTGGTCACATCTACAAGAATGGCATGTGGCCAATGAGGCCAGTGACTAATTGGACATCTAACTAATAAGTGCTGCATAGTTGTTTTGCTTCATTTCCTACTGTTAGCCAATTTTTTGAAAATCTCAGAAAAAAAAAACACCTGAGGCGACATTCATAGAATCGTATAATGGTAGAGTTGGAATGGGCCTCCAGGGTCATTGGGTCCAACCCCCTGCTCGGTGCAGGATTACTAAATGTTCCCTAACAGATGTCTTTCCAGCCTCTGTTTGAAGACTTCCATTGAAGGAGAACTCGCCACCTCCTGTGGTAACCTGTTCCACTCATTGTTCACCCTCACTGTCAGAAATTTTTTTCTAATATCTAATCTGTGTCTCCTCCCTTTCAGTTTCATCCCTTTGCTTCTAGTCTTTCCTTGTGCAAATGAGAATAGGGCTGATCCCTCTGCACTGTGACAGGCCTTCAGATTTTTGTAGATATTTGCAGCTATTATGTCTCCTCTCAGCCTTTTAACATTTACATGGGCAAATTGATATCAGCCTGAGAAACTCGGTCCAATATCGTGCTTGCCAGCATGCATTTTTCACGCCATTAGGAGGCGTTCTTTATTAATGGGGAACATGACATCGCACTCGCATGGACATGGCAAAGCATGTGAGAGTCGTTCTATATCTTTTAAGGTTCCATTGGAAACAATGGGTGAGGGATTGGCCAGGCATTTCTAGAGAATGCCAAAAGATATTTATCTTCAAATCATCTCTGCAAGAAAACAAATCACTCATGTGAATGTTCATTCAAAAGAGTTCATATTTGTGCGGCTTTTGCGTGTCTTACAATGCACAAAACTCGCGCCAGATTTTCATCCGTGTTAATGTAGCCTTGGACTGGTTTTAAATAGTCTTTTATGTAAAAATGCTACTTTTTTTGCATTTTCATGCAGTTTTTTTTAATGCAAAAAATGCCATATCCACATGCTGTTAAAAATCAGTAGTAAATTATAAAAATCACTACAAACTGCATTTTTATAGTGGTGTTTCTTCTGACTTTTTTTTTTGCGTTTTTTGGATCAAATTTCAGCATGGCGTGGGTATAGCATTTTTTCTGGCACTTTTCCATAAACATCTCTATAGAAAAAAAAGTAGCAAAGAAAAAACAGTATGACTTAAAGGGGTTGTCCCGCGAAAGCAAGTGGGTCTATACACTTCTGTATGGCCATATTAATGCACTTTGTAATGTACATTGTGCATTAATTATGAGCCATACAGAAGTTATCAAAAGTTTTATACTTACCTGCTCCGTTGCTGGCGTCCTCGTCTCCATGGTGCCGACTAATTTTCGGCCTCCGATGGCCAAATTAGCCGCGCTTGCGCAGTCCGGGTCTTCTGCTGTCTTCAATGGGGCCGCTCGTGCAGAATGCCGGCTCCGTGTAGCTCTGCCCCGTCACGTGCCGATTCCAGCCAATCAGGAGGCTGGAATCGGCAATGGACCGCACAGAAGAGCTGCGGTCCACGGAGGGAGCAGACCCCGGCGGCCATCTTCAGCAGGTGAGTATGAAGACGCCGGACCGCCAGGATTCAGGTAAGCACTCTCCGGTTTGTTTTTTTAACCCCTGCATCGGGGTTGTCTCGCGCCGAACGGGGGGGGGTAAAAAAAAAAAAACCCGTTTCGGCGCGGGACAACCCCTTTAAGTATGCCAGTATGAAAACAAAAACAAAGGCATCAGTCAAAACCACATGCACTTTTTCAGCCTTTTTTTTTATTCAAAAAACTCAAGCTGTTAGAATGTTAACCCTTTCTAATTGTTCCATTCATACAGAGCATTAGTGGACGCTACATCAAGAAATCCTGAAAAATGATGAAAAATCTTATCAAAAACCCCTGCGGTGAAGGTAAGAACAAAAGAAATCTTGAAAAAATATTAAATTATTTTCGAACATAACATGTTTCATAACCTACAAGTCCAGCTGTGACTGCAGTTGCTCTCAATTACCCATTCCCATGGCACACTAAGGCTAGTTTCACATTGGCGAGGATGATACGGGCCGTGAATCACAGCCCAATATCACCCTTGCCATCCATGAAAGCCCCGTGGATGCGAGGTGTTTTATGTGAAAACAGCCTGGCTTCACTGCGGGGATGAAGGAATCCCCTGAAACGGCTGTCACAGCCGCTGCAGAGGATCACAGAGTTCTCCCATTGCTTTCAATGGAGCCAGAGCTGCTGCCACCAGCCCCTTTAAAAACAATGGGCGATATCGCAGGAAGGTAGAACATGCTGCGATTTGTTTCCTACATCGTGGTGCCATGCAAGAAAACATCGCTCAAGTGTATGACACTATTCAAATGAATGGAGTTCATATTTGTGCAAGATTTGCGTATCTCACAATGCACAAATCTCAAGCGATTTTCTCGGCCACGTGAAGCTAGCCTAGGGGCTTAAATACATGCCCGCAAAATGTAACGAAATGAAAAAATTTATTTAAAAGGTTTTGTTTTTACGGCCGTGTTTCCCGTGTGATATTACTGCGCACGAGAAAAAATAGGCCTTGTCCTGCCTTTCTCACATGTAGTTTTTCTACGTGCCAGAAAAGATAGGGCAGGATCTATCTTTCTGCTTTTTTTTTTTTGCTTGCACAACATCGCAGAGTTTGAACTGTCAAAAAAACTGATTTTTGACAGATTCCTGCACTGATACGCTCTGTAGCGGCGAGCGTATTAGCACATGCTCCCATCAGAAGAATCCTTCTGAAACTGAATGAGCCTATTGTAGACCAACAAATCAGCAGTATGTTCTGGTTTCTGTGTGACTTTTTTCACTATATATATATATATATATATATATATATATATATATATATATGGTTTTAAAAACTGCATCCGCTCGGACTGTACTGTAAAGTGCTGCAGATTTGTGGTGCCGCATTCGCACATCAGATCTGCAGCAAGTCCACCACGTTGGGACCTGGTCTAACAGAAATCCAGGAGCTTAGATATAAGAAGCTGTATGCAGGATCCTACCGGTGGCCATACAGTAAGGATTATTAATGGCCAAATCCCATATCTCAGCTTCCTGGCCCTTGTGAGTGAATTTGGGTTCTTTTGGTGGACTTATACCTGCTATACTCACTAAACTTTATATTGTGTATTCTTTGGTGTAGAGGAACTAGAACATTGGGAAGATGTTGAGCATGGAGGAGATGGGTGGAAAGTGGAGGAGGTCCCAGGAGATTGCGGAGCTGCGTTTCCATCTGATGGGATCTGCAAGTACTTTGCTACATCCTTTGAGTAAGTGTCTGATGTACTGTAGGAATAGAAGACATTGCACTTACTGTGATTACTGTAAATCGGAGTGTCATTTTGTGGATAGTCACGGCTAATATTAGCTTAGGATCTCATAAAAAACAGCAGATGTACGTACTGTTACATATCACCCCCGTAAGGTAATAAAATCAGCGGTAATTCCTTATTATCTACAGTAATCGCAAAGTGCAACAACCACAGTACGTAAAACGGTGCTCGGGTCTTGGTCAAGAATTAAAAGCATTGTACAGGAATAGAAAAACATGGCTTCTTTCCAGAAACAGCGCCACAACTATCCACAGGCTATGTCTGGTATTGCAGTACAGCTCCAGTACTGTGAATAGGACTGAGCTGCAATGTCACACTCAACTTATGGACAGCTGTGGCACTCTTCGCACAGCCCCTTTAATGTAGATGGGGAGTGTAAACAATGTGCATATAACTTTCACAAATATGATCTCTTTTCAGATGTTGCAGTAAAACCCAAGTGATTGATCTCCTTAAGGAAGAATATACTGCCGAAATGCTGGATGCTCAACCCAAAATTGTAGTCAGCGACTGGTAAGATAATTTGCGTTTAGGAAAAACGGGTCACATTCCATATGGCAGCCATTACAGCTCTTATGGGCAGCCGGGGGATGGGCTACTGTAGAACTAGATAGATTTGCCTTTCAGGAGTTTGGAAAAGCTGAGTGGCATTTGGGCTGTAATAGTGGCCATTTATCAGAAGTTCTTTGGGTTGTAGGTATGCAGCCCGTACTGATGCCGGATGTTTGTATGAGCTGAAAGTGCAACTTCTGTCTGATTGTCGTGAAGTCATCAGTGAATACACCAGTGAGAACATCACTATCCCTGGGAACACAGATGGCGCCTGGCAGGAGGTGAGAAAAGCGCTGACCCTGCAGAAGCAGCAGAAGAGGCTGACATGTATTGTGTAAGGCTTGGTGGTATTTGAGTAAGGGTGCAATGCTTTTTTAACATTAGAAAGTCTCATTGACATTTGCGTTAAAAAAACGCAGTGATATTGCGAACGCGAGTGTGTAGGCACCCTTATGCAGCTAGCCTTCAAGGTAAAGGGCCACTCTGGACAAAACACATTTTTCCATCTTTGCCTCCTCACCTGATAGCCTGTCTTCTCTACGTATTCCAGTTACTTCCCTGCAGTGCAGCCCTCTTATCTGCCACCACCTTGATGCTGAAATATTTTGTTTTCACTTTTACATCTATCCCACAGCTATACCATTTCTTTCTGCGGGGGACAGGGACATCTGTTTAATTATTATTAACAACTATATTTTTTTCAAAATAAGCTAAAAACCATAAGTATACAGTCAGGCTGATGAGCTGTGATCTTCTCTATTATAGCTGTGTGATCATCATTAGTGACTGTGACAGGAGTGTCTGTGTTCCCTACAGGCAGGTCCTATGTAACAGCATCGCACAGAGAAACTGCGTGGGAAACAAACACATTAAGGGCCGGCTCACATGAGCATATGCATAAAACGCTGCATGTAGAACGCAACGTTTTACCACTGTGTGAGCAGAGATATTGCTGCGTAGGGCAGTGATTTTGCACTGTGCATGACAGCATAGTCTCAGGAATACATTGCTCATTGTTTTTAATGGGACAGGAAAACACATCGCACGGGAGGATCGATACTTCACAGAAGTGATGGGAGGCGTTTTTGCAAGCTAAAGCGTGAAAAGAAACATCTACCAGGCCGATATCGCGCTCGCCTATGTGTAGGTAGCTCAGAAGACTTATACGGGTTATACTAAAATCTAAAGTGTGGCTAGGGGATAACGTTACGATTTGTGAGGGTCCGAGGATCGGGGTTTAATTCTGTGTCATACAATGCGGGTATCGGCTGTTTCTTACAGCTGACACCCGCCAATAACAGCTGCGATTAGCAGCTGTTAAACCTTTAAATGCCACTGTCAATTCTGACAGCAGCATTTAAATGCCCCAATCAGAGTTTGGTGGTCCTGAACAACCCACCCCCCATGCGATGAGATCGCGGGATGCTGTTTGGTTGTCATGGTAGCTGAAGCCTTCTGAAAGCCCCCATGGCTGCCATTACCTATCAAGCCTGATAGATTGCCTGTTAGATCACAGTATAATGTAATACCATAGTATTACATTGTACTGCAGGGCAAACAATCAATCCATCGTAAATTCTTGTCCCCCTCTGGGAACTAAAAAAAAAAATTAAAAATTATTTTTAAAAAGTGTTAATAATGAGTAAAAAAAAATAAAAGGTAATAAAAGTAAAAGAAAAACTTTTGCCATACTAATAATGAAATAATCTAAATAAAATAACATATGTGGTATCACTGAGTCTATAAAAGTCTGATCTATCAAAGTAACGCATTATTTATCCCGCACAGTGAACAGCGTTAGAAAAATAAAATACACAATGTCATAATTGCGCTTTTTTGGTCACCCTGTCCAACCAAAAATGTTATAGAAAGCGACTAAAAAGTCTTATGTACTCCAAAATAGTGTCAATAGTAACTAAAGGATGTCCCACAAAAAATGAGCCCTCACACAACTGGCGGCAGGAAATAATTTTCTTTTTTTTCAAAGATATTTTATTTTTTTAAAGTAGTACAGCAAAAGAAAGCTACATAAACTTGGTATGGTAGTCATCGTACTGTCTCATAGAATAATGTTATCAGGTCATTTTTGATGCAGTGTGTACGCCGCAGAAACAAGACGCACCTAAAGATGGTGGAATTTCATTTTTTTTCCATTTCACTCCACTTAAATGTTCCTCAGTACATTATATGCTACATTACATAGTACCAGTGAAAAATACAACTCGTCCTGCAAAAAACAAGCCCTCGTACAGCTACGCTGATGGATAAATAAGAGTTCTAATTTTTAAAAGTGGGGAGGAAAAACTAAAAAAGAAAAAAAAAAGGTCCGGGTTGTCCTGCGGCGAAATCCAAATTTTTTTTTTAACTTACCCCCGCATTCTGCCCCGTTAAAATCAATTCCGTTAGTTATTTAAAAAAAAAATCACTTACCTGCATCCCCGTTCGCGCAGCATCTTCTTTTAAAGATGGCCGCCGGTCCTTTCCCATGGTGCACCGCGGTTTTCTCCCATGGTGCACCGCGGGTCTTCTCCCATGGTGCACCATGGATTGTCTTCTCCTTCCTTGCGTTCCACTGCCGATTACAGCCACCTAATTGGCTGATCAGCACCACGTGACGGGGCAGAGCTACGATGACGACGCGCAGACCAGCTCTCCGGCGTGAGCACACAGCAGAAGACCGGACTGCGCAAGCGCGTCTAAAGAAGCAAGAAGACACCGAAATTAGACGGATCCGTGGAGACGAGGACACCAGCACTGGAGGGGGTAAGTGAATAACTTCTGTATGGCTCATATTTAATGCACGATGTATATTACAAAGTTCATTAATATGGCCATACAGAAGTGTATAACCCCACTTGCTTTCGTGAGACAACCCCTTTAAGGGGTTAACTCAGAACCTAGCTATATTGGGGCAGCAATCAGTATCACACATAGGCTTAGATATACTGGTTTAGCAGAGCATCACCCATTATATATTTAGATACACTGGCTTAGCAGACAGTATTACACTGGAATGAGATACTCTGAGCACCTGAGATCTCGGATATTGCCACTTGTAGCAACCTCAGACCTGGTCTGCGTGACAGCCACAGAATTGATAGCGGGTTACCAGAGTCCATGGGGTCTGAGGAGGCACAGAGCAGAGAAGAGTTAGCCTGGGGGGTGCAGCATCCTGCTCAGGTGGATAAAATATTCATGCCCTGTATATTATTTATGGTGTTTTATGACTGTGCAGCTATTGTTATACCAAATGTGACATTCCCAGCAAACTAATAGCCCCCTATAGCCTTCATGGCAGCATTGGCAGTCTTCAAACAACCTAATTAACAGCAAGCAGAGATCTTTAAAATGTTGAGAAATTGAAGCATAATATATCTTAGAAATGTGCAGAACATTATATACTGCTTAAAGGGGTTGGCTGAGATAAAATATCCTTTTACAAACAGTTCCCCATGGCGGAGCATAAAAAGGAGCTGATTCACACCTCTCCCCACATGTCCCCTGCCGGTGGCTTTGGCTCTCCTCACTGGCGTCATGTTTCCAGGCTGTGACGTCCTATAAGTAGGCTGCTGCAGCCAATGACAGAGGTCAGTGATGATCGCAGAGCTCTGTCATTGGCTGCAGCAGCAGGTTTATGGGACATGACAAACTGACTGCAGCCTGTAGACAAAAAAGCACAGCGGAGACCCGGATTGGCAGTGGAGGACACACGGGAAGTGGTATCAGCCCCTTTGTTGTGTTCCACCGTGGGGCACTATTTGTAAAAGAACTTTTAACCCCCACAACCCTTTTTAAAAGGGTTGTACATTACTGGATAAACATGGCTGCTTTCTTCCAGCAGGAGAACAGTGTTACACATGTTCATGGGTTGTGGCTGTATTGCATTTGAGATCGATTGAATAAATGGGGCTGTACTGCAATATCACACAAGATCTGTGCACAGGGGTGGCGCTGTTTTTGGAAGAAGGCAGCCATCTTTTTCTAATTGTGTATAATCTGTGAAGAGCATACCTATCGTAACAACATTTTGTGACTACATAAAACTTTGTAACATGTGTCGTTAGGAAAAATGACATCCTCCCCACCTTCCAGCAGAATGTAGTCCCCTTTTTACTATCTGCAAGATCTCTGTAAGTATTCAAAAACCTCCCCAATCACTAAGAAATCCATCTAGACCAGTGTTTCCCAACTGCAGTCCTCAGGGACCCCAACAGGTCATGTTTTGTGGATCTCCTCAGTATTGCACAGGTGATGTAATTATTGTCGGTGCCTCAGACATTGCCACAGGTGTTCTTACTACAGGAGATCCTGAAAACATGACCTGTTGGGGTTCCTGAAGACTTAGGTTGAGAAACACTGATCTAGACTATAACAGTATATACTAGACACTGATAAGACTGGGAGGAGGGGGATGCAGCTGAATTTTTCTCTCTGCCTTTGAGATGCATGTTGGGAGAGGGAAGGAGGAATATCAGTCGAACTTTAGCTATCTCTCACACATGGCCAGACACTGTGGTCACTGACTAATTGATTATCCTGCAGATCAGTCATACCTTCTCGGACTACGGACAAGGAGTGCGTTTTATCCAATTCACACACAGTGGACAAGACTCCGTTTACTGGAAGGGCTGGTTTGGAGTCCGGATGACCAACAGCAGCGTGACGATCGAAGGCTAGAAATGGAAGATTAATGGAAATGCTATGCCTGTGTCACATGATTGGTTCTTTCTGTTTCTGTGAGGACTAATAAAGTGATGGGCGCAAGGCTGGGGCTACACGGGAGATTTATCAGGCCAGACATTGCAGCATACTATATATGTGTCTATGAGAAACAGATATAGGGGTATCTCAAGGGCCATTAGCTAGTACCATGTAAGTGCCAGGGCAGCTCTAGTCAATCTGACAGCTATAGGCAGCATGCAGCAGCATCACCCCAATCTAATGTGCAGAGATGGGTTTCTCCGTGCTCACACTACTGCTTCTCTGATCAACAATGGTTGGTATGTGGGATATTTTTAGGATTCATTTTCAGTTAAGAGGTTCCCCGGCACTTTAAAATGCTCTTTGGGAGATGGGTGGAGGAATGAATGGTTGGGTGGTGGTCCCATCAGCTTATGGAGTCTCCAGGATTCCCTTAAGCACCATGAAGTTTCTAGGGCCCAAATATGTGGCCATGCTCTAACTTGGGTATTTTGAAATCATCATTATGATTACTTTGACACACTACATTACACTGTGGTTCTTGGATTATAAGTACCATTGCATCCTTCTGATACTCCAAGTATCAGCATTGTTCTGGTTCCTCAAGTGTCATTGCATCCTTCATTTAATACTTCACTGTCACTTCCATTGGTTTGGGTCCCAAACCAATGTGATGATTCAGCCCAGATTGTTCTGAGACCTCCAAGTGACATCTTGTAAACTTTGTGTTTGTCATTATATAATTATTTTAGAACCCCAAGTATCAAATTGAACCCCAAGGTACCACTGCACCATTATCTAGCATCTTTCAGTGTCGTTGTCCTGCAATACCAGCAGGTATTTTCCTGAAACTCATTGTCATTGTCATTCTTCTGATTGTCACTCTTGTTGATCTGAGACCCCATGGCATATTTTGGAACCATAAAGCTGACCAATGAAAAAGAAATACATGCTAATTTTGGTGGGCCACAGACCTCAAATCCCTACATGTTCTATTTAACATGTCTGTAGTTAATTTTAGTCTTCTGTGACCCAAACTTTCATTCTAAGACTTGCAAACATCCAAGTATTGGGCCCAAAGTGTCATTGCCATGTAGCCATAATTGTTCTTAGACCCCAGGGATTCTGGTCTGGACCTAAAAGACTCCAAAGTAAATTATCATTGTCCTTGGTCTCCAAGTAGGTCTTTCACTGTTTTGGCACCTCAGGGGCTACAGTACCATTATTATCAGTCATTTATAAGTCTTTGCTTCATCTGTTTTTAGAAATCTCTTTTAGCATTTGCAGTCTTACAGATTAAAATATTTCACCGTGTGTCACAAACCTTTGTTTTATGTTAATGATGAATATTGTAAGATCCTATGCAGGGAGCGGTCTATGAAGCAGCAGGATTTCTACATCTGTAATCTAACCTGAGCTTTATTATACAACAGAAATAATAGGATTTAACACATTTCCCCCCAGAGTTAGGGTACTTTTACACGGCCGACACTCGCTCAAGTAATCGCTCACTTGTTGGAGTCACTCAGTTTTCAGCTCGCCTAAAAAACAAGCGACTGTCGGTCTGTGTAAACAGGCATGCTACAAGGTCATGAGGACTGGAGTTTGGGAAAGACTCCCCTAGACTTACGAAGAATAGACCAGCTTAGCTGGATGGATCTTCTCTTGGATGGAACCTTTCCACTGTTTTTGATACTCATTGCTGAGCTCCCACGAAGAGGTTTTAGCCACTCCAGTTGATTCTTTTTTTGTTAATAGGATTTTTGACTTCACATTTTTATTTTCATTATCAATTAAAAGCTAAAGGGATTGTCTAGTTGTAAGAGTTCAGGCTACCCCTTGCCCCATGCAGCAAAATAACAAGTAGGGATATCCTCACCTCTCCCAACTACCACTGTGTCCCAGGCCGGTGCCCAGTCCCCCGCTCCGTTCTGTGTTTACAGCTGTAGTCCTGCTCGCTTTCTGGGACGTCACAGGAGCTGCAGCCAATAACAGAGCTCAGCGATCGATCCATGCACTTTCAGTGGGACTGCCGAGTATCCAAGCAGCAGACCCATTGAGATGAATGAGCGCTGACCATGCATGCTCGCAAGCAATCCATTCATTGCGACAAAACTGCAGGGAATAGGGGATAACTTGACATTCTGAAACAACACCTTTAATACATTTGTGGTATTTTCAGGGATAATAGGACATAATGCTGAAGTTAGGGTCTCTGTTACTACTTTGTGCTGCCCTTAAGTAGGGCAAAATAAACAGGACAAATTCCCTTTAAGACGCATTAACCCCTTCCCACAAATGGATGTACAATTACATTTAGTAGATGGCAGTCATCGGAGCTGCACCGGCCAATCAGAAAAGGGCTCTGCATGCAATGCACAGCTAACACCCTGCTGCAATGGATCCCTGTATAAGCATTCCTGTTTACCTAGGTGTCGCAATCAATAGAGACTTCAGCATCTTGGTGGTTATGTGGGAGACCCTACTGAAAAGTTTGCTATGGGGCCCACTAGAGCTGTCTGATTTTGCTAAACTTAAAAGCTCAATTTTTTTTCCCCCTGAACATTTCTCAATTTTCTTTTTTATTGCTGAACAAGCTAAGGTTTTGTTCTCATCCGCATCAAAGGCTCCATTCAAAGTCTCTGGCACAAAATGGAGCAGCATACCATGCTTCTTCATCCAGAAGAATGCTGTACAGCATAACAGAAACCCAATGAACCCCATTATAGTCAATGGGGTCCATGGGGCACTGTGCCTGGGGCTCATGTGCTGGAACGTCGTTTGCCTCCTATGATGGAACTGAACAATGGAAATAATAGCACAGGTGTGAACCGAGCCTAAAGGAATAACAGGACACTTTTTTTTTTCTTCTTACATAAAGCAAATGCTTATGCAGCAATTCCTGAATATATACTGATTATCAGAATTATATTGGACAATTCTGATAGCAGTACTGATTAAGGGCTCCTGCTCACAGGCGGATATTTGCTGCGGAATCTGCGGTCGGCGTCCGCACCGCAAACCCACAGCAAATACTGGCCGTTACTTAACATGGAGATCCGATGCTTACACCACACGAGCAGAAATCACTTGCAATGTCCGCTCGTGGAGGAGAAATCGCAGCATGCTCCATTTTTGTGCGGATTCCGTATGGACGGCTTCCATTAAAGTCAATGGAAGCTGTCCGATCTGCGGGCCGTCCGCAATGAACATTGTGGGCAGGTCGTGGATTCTGCTTTGTCGCATAGTAACGGTGCGGAAAAAAAAAATTAAGAAAATTATGTATTGTGCATGTGCGATGGTGAGCCATCAGATCCATCCGCAGTACAGATTCTCTGCCGACAGAGCAGCTACGTGCGGACACCACTGCTGGCAGGGCTGGATTCTGTTTGTGAAATCTGACTCTGCAGTGTGCAGAGGGCCTAAGGAAATGCTGTGCATGCATTAGACTTACGTAAGAGTGGGTATGAATGGCAAAATAATATACACATAAAACATGGGGCTCCACTCCCCCAGTCAGCACAGCCCCCACAAGAACATCACAGCAACCACCAAGACAGCTCAGGCCCCCAGTCAGCACAGTCCCCCAAGAACATCAGGGTAGCTTCCCCAGTCAGCATAGTCCAAAAGTACATCACAGCAGCCCCCCAGTCAGCACAGTCCCCCAAGAACATTAGTACAGGCCCCCAGTCTGCACAGTCCCCCAAAATAATCAGGGCAGCTCCCCCAGTCAGCATGGCCCCCAAGTACATCACAGCAGCCCCCAGTCAGCACAGCCCCCCAAGAACATCACAGCAACCTCCAAGTCAGCACAGCCCCCCACCCCCCCACCCCCAAGTACATCACAGCAGCCCCCAGTCAGGGATCTCACTGAGCACATCTTTTCGGGGCAGTCTGTAGCCTCTGCCTGCTCTTTCAGCCCTGCTGCCTGTTGCATCTTCCTGGAACTCCCTCTCCCACACAAAGATAAGAAGACGATGCAGTGGGGGTGGGGGTAAATTTGATTCTGAGACTTTAACTAAATGCAGAATCGTGGAGGGCTTAAAAGGCAAATTAATCTAATTAATTTGATTAATCACCCAGTCCTAGGTCCCACCCTTTACTATTTATGCCCCTGGGCCCATCACCTATGAGGGGTCCCCGAAGCCCTTGAACCTAAATGTAGGACTGAGTGATTTCCCTTCGCCTTCTCATTCTATTCTAGTGTTCTACAGGTGCATTTTTCTTTAGCTTGACTCTTAAGCTCCATTTAGACGGGACAAATGTCGGCCAAACGATGCCTGACACTCGTCCCCGAACATACTAGTATCGCTGTCTCACAGTGGGGCAGCTGCAAGAGATTTCTCTCCCTGCGCTCCCCCGCACATCTCCATTGACGTGGTCAATTTCCTTTCCCCTCAGGTCCATTGCATAAAAGGATAACCCAGTCCTAGTAGGGTTCCATAGGAAAAGGAAGAGAGGTAAGCACTAAGGGGGCCCTATTACCTCATGGGGCACAAAAGTGGCACAAAGGGGCACTATTACATTGTTTGGGGCACAAAACAGACACTATTACTTTGTGAGGCGCATCTAACTATTATATGGTGACTGAATTAGTTGCTAGTGTATCTTGTCTCCACCAGCAGTATGGGTGGAGACCTAGTGAAGGGCAGTATCCGCCCTGTTTATGCCCCCAAGCTCCTGATTGGCTAGGGTTGCTGTGTGCGGTACGATGGAGCCGACTGAGGAGCAGCATGACTGGGTGCAGCGGGATGCAGGGAGGCTGATGCTGAAGTTGCCCCACCTGTTTTTTGGGAGACGACAAGACAGGACGCCATAGGAGGGAGAGTGGCGCTGCACAGCGCTGGAGCACAGCAGTGGGGAAACTCACAGCACAGGAGTGCCAACGGTGCCCGCCTGAGTGACAGGAGGCGAGAGGGTAACTGATGGCAGAGGAGGCAGAGGGCCGCAGGAGCAGCATCTCTGACGAAGAACAGCCTGATGCTTACATGCTGTCTGCGGCAGCCCACAATGGCATTTAGGGGTAACACATGCAGCTCTTCACTAGTAAATGCAATGTCGGAAGAGGAGCGAGACAGTAACAGCAGCAGTTTCGCAGTCAGGGAAGATGGTCGGCCAGACACTCACAGCTCGGGCCTCTAATCTACAGTGTCAGGAGCGCGAATGGCAGCCCATTGGGTAACGTGTCAGCCTCTAGCAGCCAAACACCAACTGTAGGCATCACCTGGCTGTCAAGCAGGCTAACCCTTGTCTCCACTCATACTTCCGGTGGAGACAAGATACACCAGTACCATTGCATTAAAGGTATACTACAATTGAGCTGCTCCAGCTAAGAAACTGTGTTATTAAACATTGTGCTTATCTCTCTTTCTTTTTATATGAACCCTACTGGACAGTGTTTTCCCACCCTTATTCCCTCTTGTTTTGTATTTTTACATTTTTATATATTAAAAACTTATATAGTCATGAGAAAAATTAGGTATACCATCTTTTGAGGCGACATAAGTCGGGGGCACCCGCCCGACCTGTCTTTTAAGCCGGTTCTTCTCTTTTAAGAGTCTCACTGTGTTGTTAGGGAAGAGTGGAGTTTTGGGGTTCTTCTTGTTGCCCTTTTTTTCTCTGTTGCATTTGGTCTCTGGACTTGGAGTCTTTTCTTTAATGGTTCTTTTCATTAGCAACATTCGATAAAAAAACATCTGGTCTGAGAAGATCTCAAAATTATGTAAATACAACCTCAGATGAACAGCTACACAAGACAAATTATACTGTGGCATAATTTAACTAAACCTAGGACAAAATACAGAAGCAGTATGTGAAAAAGTAAATACAGCCTTACTCCTTCCATAGGAATTAACAGATTAAATAGCAGCTAGATGATACTAATCAAATGCCCTTGATTAATTGATCATCAGCAAGCGTGAACAACTGTAAAAAAACCAGACATTTTGGCAGTTTGCTGGCCTGGAGCATTCAGGCATGTGTTAACACAATGCCAAGGAGGAATGATATCAGCAATTATCTTAAGGCCTATTTCACACGAGCTACAAAATTATCGCTACAAATTGTATGTATGTGAAGCCTGTGGTTTCCAATGGGTTCTTTCACATGAAAGATGTTTTGTAGCCTGAAAGAACCCATTGGAAACCATGGGCTTCCCATCCATGCGTTTTTTAGTGATGATTTTGTAGCCTGTGTGAAAGAAGCCTAAGTAAGCAATTGTTGCTGCCCAACACCCTTGGAAGGGTTCTAAGTAGAGATGAGCGAGCGTACTCGCTAAGGCAAGTTACTCGAGCGAGTATTGCTATTTTCGAGTACATGCCTGCTTGTGCCAAAAGATTCGGGGTCGGCAGGGGTGAGCGGTGAGTTTCCGGAGTGAGCATGGGGGAGTGGGGACAGAGAGATCTCCCCCCTGTTCCTCCCCGCTCTCCCCCGCCGGCCCCCGAATCTTTTGGCACGAGCAGGCATGTACTCGAAAATGGCAATACTCGCTCGAGTAATTTGCCTTAGTGAGTAGGCTCGCTCATCTCTTGTTATAAGGCCATTTCCAAACAATTTGGAGTTCATCATTGTACAGTGAGAAAGACTATTTAAAAGTGGAAAACTTTCCAGACAGTTGACAGTCTTCCCAGGAGTGAACATCTCAGCATATTCACCCCAAGATTAGAACATGCAATGCTCCAAGGAATTACAAAAAATCCAACTTCTACATCTCAGACTCTAAAGGCCTCAGTTAGGCCTTAGTCACACAGGCATTTTTTCCCGCGATTTGCGGATCGAATGACGGATGCGCATCCGCAAATCGCGTGACCGGGCGTGACTGCTCCTAGCCGCGTTTAAATAGAAACGGGCCGGAGCTGTCCAGCGCATTGAATTCAATGGAGCCGGCAATACAGCCGGCTCCATTGAAAGCAATGCGCTGCGGGCGATCTCACAATGAATTGTCGGGAAGGGCTTAAATATATAAGCCCTTCCCGGCAATTCATCCAGAAATGTGTAAAAAAAAAAAATATATATATATACTCACCTGGTCCCGGCAGATGGAGTTCAGCCGCGGCCACCGGCAGTTCTCCTGAACTGCTCTCTGTAGTATTCAGCAGCCGGGGATTTAAAATCCCCGCCTGCTGAATGAACTGCCTCTGATTGGTCACAGCCTGACCAATCAGAGGCAGCTCTCACTCACACCCATTCATGAATTCATGGATGGGTGTGAGTGAGAGCTGCCCCTGATTGGTCCCTGCGCTGAGCCAATCAGAGGCAGCTCTCACTCACACCCATTCATGAATTCATGAATGGGTGTGAGTGAGAGCTGCCTCTGATTGGTCAGGCTGTGACCAATCAGAGGCAGCTCATTCAGCAGGCGGGGATTTTAAATCCCCGGCTGCTGAATACTACAGAGAGCAGTTCAGGAGAACTGCCGTCGGCCGCGGCTGAACTCCGTCTGCCGGGACAAAGTGAGTATATATATATTTTTTTTTTATTTTTACACATTTCTGGATGAATTGCAGGGAAGGGCTTATATATTTAAGCCCTTCCCGACAATTCATCCCGCGCTCGCCGGCAGCCCATTGCTTTCAATGGAGCCGGCTGTATTGCCAGCTCCATTGAATTCAATGGGCAAACATCATTCTTCTCTGCCACAGCTGTTACAGCTGTGGCAGAGAAGAAGGATTTGTCTACTATATGTTCTCATTGGGGTCGGCGCTGCTGCCACTGGCCCCATTGAGCGCATATAGAGAAGAGAACAGGAATTGCAGATCGCAGATAGGTGCGATCTGCGATTTCTGTTCTATAATTTATCGGACGAGCGCATAAAAAGCGCTCATGTGTCTGATACCATTGCAAAGCAATGGTTTTATAAAATCGCCGGACGCATGCGCAAATCGCGCGAGAAAACGCCTGTCTGACTAAGCCCTGAGGGTGCATTCATCGCATACGTTTTGTGTGTTGAGGAGGTTTGTTTTGCGTGAGTCAACCTTTTGTTTTTATTAGTACCATGTTGGGGCACATATGACTTTTTGATCACTTTTTATTCAGTTTTTTTTAGATGGAATGACTAGAAAAAAGCGCAGTACTAGCATGGAATAGTTAGTTTTTCTCAAGCCATTCAACTTGCAGGATTAATCTTGTGATATTTTAATAAATTGCACCTTTATGGATGCGGCAATACTATTTTGTTTGTTTGTTTAGATGCAACGACTTGGAAACGTATGTTTGTTTTATCTTTATTATTTTTTAAAATGTACTGATAATTAGAAAAATCTTTAGCAATCTTATTTTTATTTTGTTCCATTGGGAACCTGAACTAACGATTCTCTGATTGCATATACAATATATTGCTATACTTCAATATTGCAGCATATCATACTTTTACAGACATCCTATTAAGCTGTCTCCCTTTGTCGGTCCATTTAAATCTCAAAACTGATAGCAGCAGCCAAAGGCCTAAGTACTGGGATCGGAGCTTTCCACTGTCCACTGCTAGAGCCTGCTCTATAAAATGACACCCAGCATTCGCTGTACATGTACGCCAGATGTCGGGAAGGGCTTAAATGATAAATACACTTAACCATTTCTCTAATAATTAATAAGAGATCCAGCAGAGGAAGAGAGAAATATATGGAAATATTATTGTTTCTTGTTTTGCATGTTGAGGATTTCTCTGCATTTCTATCAGATGACCAGCAGGTGGTGGTATAGTATGAGGAATATTACTGCATGCTCAGAAAGCTGTGGCTTATACACAGTGCGTATATATAGGAATGTACACTATGGTGCTCTGGACAAATAACTAACTAGAAGTCCCCCAAAAGTTTATCATTAGGGTCCTGCTGTTGAGAACTTCCTTGATAAGCAGTTATTGTGGGGGAGGGCGTCAAGGGCGTATGTACCACAGAGACAGACCATGAGGCTGCTATGGGGCCCATGGAGACAGAGGCGGCCAGCAAAGTTTGGTCTCAGACACTTTTCTGCCAGTGTAAGACTTCCCTCTCCAAAGAAACTAAATTTCTATTATACAGGGGGTCTGGTTGCTTCTTTTATGAGAGCAAGAAAACAAAAATCACTTGCTGAATGGATCCATTGTATGAATGATGATTGTATGCATGATGCAGAACAGACCCTTTGACTATTTTGGGGTGCATTCAGTTTCCATCTAGCATTTTACAGGATGAAGTAGCCCTGCATGCAGTACTTTTTCATCCTCTATTAAACCAGCAACAGAGGGTCTGAATGGTGATGATGTGAATAGGACCTTACAAGGGTTGTACCAGAATTGCAGGTTATCTTGAGAATGGGGGACCTATATTCCCCTCTGCTGTCACTGCAGGGGTTGCTTCTCCCTCGCAGTGACATCAGAATGAATGGAGCGCTGGTCGGGCATGCATGGTGGATGCTCTATTTATTTCAGTGGGGCTGCCAGAAATACCCGAGTGTTTGCAGCTTGGCTATCTCCAGCAGTCACATTGAAATGAGGATAGGGGATTATTGGTATAACCCCTTTTAATGGGTATTCTGGGCAAAGACAAACACTTTAAAGTCTAATGCCCATCATCACAATAAGTCATCTTGTATTAGGTTCCCTGTACCTGATCTAGATACTTTCTTCATTTCCAATCTGTCACATGGCTCTCCACCTGGAAAATGTTTCCACTTCCTCTGACATGTTGTCCACATTTGCTACTTCCTCCCCTGTCCATAGCCTCCAACATCCCGTGAGCAGTGCATGATGGGAGGACACAAAGCGCTGTGCTGTACTGCTCCTGTGCAGTTCAGAGTGCTGGAGGCACTCTGAGAGTGAGGTTGGTGCCGGTAAGTTGTAGGACCGGTGAGCTGTGGGCGGAGCTACAGTGCTGGCCGGTAGACAAGCTCTAGGCATGCTGGGAGTTGTACTTGTAGGTAAGTCTGTTGTGTTTACTGCGGAAGTAATATATGCAAACACAGCGGCAGAATGGCAGCTGCACGGGATGAAGAAGAGGGGCCAGAGCGGCAGATAAAAGGTGCAGGTTGCCGCTACTTAGCTGCACCTCCTAGATTTCAGCATTTTCAAAATTTTCATTTTGTGCCCGGAAAACCTCTTTAAGGGTTAAGCAAAGGGAGCCCAGGGTAAAGAAAGTACCAGACCCTTCTGTCCTGGGTGCCAAAATCCAGCATCTTAATAAGGGGCCATTTTTATCTTTGCTATGGGGCCCTCCTCTTTTCATGTACATCCCTGGAGGAGGTACAGTGAAATGAAGGATCACATCATTGAAATCACTAATGGTCTAATGACTTTAATGGGCACTGGTGGTTCTCTGGAGCTGAGAGCCTCTGATAACCCTCCTGTGGTACTAGTTTAGAAGTGCAGGACTGCAATGAAATAGAACCCATAGTATCAGACAAGGGTTAAACCACAAGATCCTTTTAATTATGCACAAAGGGAACTATATGGTATTCACAGTTACATTTTAACTCTTTGCAGTCACAGTGACATTTTAGACGTTTTGATTGGTGGGGGTCTGGGTGCTGAGACCCCTACCGATCGCTAAAATGACTTTCTATGGAGCCTGTTCTCCAGTCCGAGCAGTGATGGAAACAGCTGAATGGGCAATGGACCCCCACTGGTCAAAACTTCTGACCTGTCACTAGAACATGTCAGAGGTTTTTAAAAAGGTTAGTTACCCTTTAAATAACTAATGATGTGTTATGGGGCCCCTCAGCCACCAGGGCCCTAGTGCAATTACTAGCTCCTGCCCTCCATAGCTGTCTAAAGGAATTTGCACACCTTTACAGAACAGTCAAAGAATTGTGATTTGCGGAAAAAGGACAATGGATGTTCAAATAATGGCGAGTTATGCAGCCAGATTGACTTTCATCTTAGCAGGAGGAGATTCTTCTACATGGAGCACAAATTAAAATGTAAGATAAAAAAAATATGCATCCAGGCTCCATTGAATTTAAGCAATTGACCAGCACATGCATGAGGCTATGGAGGTAGCTGTAAATGATCTGAAGCACCAAGCTACCACTGCCTGTTCCGACCTTAGGGAACATTTTCTGTTAACTTGTGCAATTTGCATATTGCGGGAACAAAGGCTGCGCATTACAGAGAGGTTTAAGACTTTTATGCTGCATAAATTTGATGTACAGCCTGTGTGAGATCATTACGAGGCTGATATTGGAGTCTATAATCGTATCTGGCAGGGCTGACTCCCTGGCGTGTTCCCCAGTCCAGTTATTCACGGTCATAGCTATACAGAATTTTCCCTTTGTACAATGATCTTTAATCTCTTCAATCTGAATAATTGTATTAATTCAGGACATATTGGGATAATGGTCAGCCCATTTAAAGGGACACTAGAAATGAGTGAGAAACACAAGAACAACCACTTACCTATGATCAGACTTTCTGCAAGAAAATGGGGTCCATTCAAGCTATTTTAACTGAGGAATGGATGAGTGGGTGGGGCTCAGCTAAAGGGGCAGGACTTAGCTTGCCTGGTCGTTATTGCAGCCAGAGCAGTTGCTTGAAGTTTGTGTTGCAGCTACCCTTAAAGGGGATCTGCATGTAGAAAATACTATTGATGACCTATCCTTAGGATAGGTTATCAATAGTTGATCAGCTGGGGTCCACCTCTCAGGACCCCAGCCGAACAGCTGATCAGGCGCCATCATACACAAAGGTGAGAACAGAACTGCTCTGACCTTTGTACTGTGGCTGGGGCTTGTAACTGCAAGCACAGCTCCCACAGATTTTATTGAGAGCTATGCCTGCAGTGACAAGTGCCAGCCATGACAGAGCAGCAGTATATCCTGGTGCTGATAGTGGGCACCAGATCAGCTGATTGGTTGGAGTCCCTAGCGGCGGACCCCAGCCAATCAACTATTGATGACCTATCCTGAGGCATACACTTAAAAGGTTTGCCTGAGTTAAGAAAACCCCTGTCACTGGGTTCCCTATGCGTTAAAATAACAAATCACAGGTTACCCACCTCTCTCCACTCCTCACTCATCCCCCTCTGCCTACTCTGTTCTCTGCTGTCTCTGTTTACAGGCTGCTGGGACATCCCATAAACCTGCTGTAGCAGCCAATGACAGCACTCAGCCATGATTGCTGAGCGCTGTCATTGGCTGCTGCAGCTTGTTTGAAAACGGGTTCAGCCTGCAAAGTGACGTAACAGGGAGACTGGAGCTGGTGGGGAGGACAAGAGGGGGAGCCAGGAGGTGAGTATCTGTGGATTACTTACTTTGGGGCATGTGGGACCCCTGTGACAGGGGTTTTCTTAACTCGGGCAACCCCTCTAAGATGAAAGTTGCCTAGATAGGCAATTTTGGGCATTTTAACTTGAGCGATCATTATGAGGGCCAATGGCCAAAAATCTGGTCTATCACCTCAGAAAATGTCTGATCAACATGGTTGACATTCCAAGTGAATGGCCTGATCGGCCATTTTTTGCAAGCCATTGAATGGTGCAAAATAAATAAGGCTATACTTATCATCTGAACCTAGAAGAAGCTGATAGCAGCCACATTGTGTTCATTGCGCCTGCAGAAGGAAAAAAACTGGTTGCCCACAGTGGCCATAGAGGTAGATTAAAAATTTACTGAACAGATGTAGGAAACATTAAAGCTGTATTTCCATCTCATTAATCAATGTTCTTTGAGTCTAGTAAGTAAAAAGGAACATTTTACCAATTTGTTGCCTGAGTCCAATTGCAGACTGCACAGATATCTTTAGTGAAGGAGTGGGGTGCTTAGAGCCCACCAGTTAAACTAATTCTGGGGGCCCACTGAACAGCTACATGCAAATATTACTTGTGTGAGATGCTGCATGCTGCCTCTCCATATGTAGTGCAGTGGGTATACTGTGCCGTGTGCTGCTTGTCCTGGGGGCCCACTCGGGGCCCACCGGAGGGTTTACCTGTTACCCTGTGGGACAGTCCGAACCTGGATATCCTTTCTAATCTCACTGTGTACAGCTGGTAGTCAAGGACACTGACCACCTCCTGGCCACTGCTCTGCAATGCATCCCAATAGGAGGGCCTCAAGTCATGCTCCGTAGCTCACAAGACTTTCTATAGAGGTCAGCAGAGCTTCTCTGCTCATCAGCTCAGTAAACACTTAGCAGGGTTGTCAGTGTGCTCTAAGTGCATGTTATCTCTATGTGAATGACAGAGATAACAGGCCTGACTGTAGAGGGCACTCTCCACATCTCCATAGCATGTGAGTTATGGTCCATTTACATGGGAGCAGCTGTCAGGCAAACGATGTCCAACAAATCATCCCAGTGATGCTTGCTTCTGTGTTGTTACACAGGACAAAGTATCACTGGCATTGCTCACAGCGCCGCCGGAAGTGAGGCCGTCCACCTCCATCCATAGTAAGCAGACAGTTGTTCAGAAGTGAATGACTGCCGTTTACACTGAACAATAGAAATGAGCAAGCATACTCGTTAAGGGCAGATACTCGAGCAAGTATCGTCCTTTTCGAGTACCTGCCTGCTCGTCAGAAAAGATTCGGGTGCCGGCGTGGATGAGTGGTGGGTTGCGGGAATGAGCAGGGGGGGGGGGAGAGATCTTTCTCCCGTTCCCCCCGCTCTCCCCTGCCGCCTCCCCATCGGCACCTGAATCTTTTCTGACGAGCAGGCAGGTACTCGAAAAGCACGATACTCACTCGAGTATCTGCCCCTAACGAGTATGCTCGCTCATCTCTATTGAACAACTCTCACTCAGTTTCTGCATGCATTTTCATGGGACGATTTTCCACGTAGGAATTTGAATGATTCTGAACGATAATGCTGTGCAACACAATTTTTGTGACAGTTAAACAGATAGGTGGCTTATAGTAACTTCAGTGCGCTGAATTCAAATATGATATCCGGTTTTTTTCTGCCACGTAAGGTTTTGCACTTATGGGGAATAATGTAATCCAATTGCCGCTGTACTTTATTTTTTGGCAATATGCCTATACAATTATCCAGTCGGCTCGTCATTAACCTTGCTTAATAAAAAGAATAACAAAAGCGATTGTGCAACTATTTCGCAATCGCTGTTAAACACCACGCTCTTACTGAACACTATAAGGGCTCTTTCACACTTGCGTTTTTCTTGTGCGTTTTTTTTTCACGCAGAAGTCAATGGGATTTTCTAATGTTATTAACGCAGTGCACAAAAATCACAAGTTTGTGCTTTGTTAATTTTGTGTGATGCGTTTTTCACATTAGAAAATCCCTCTGACATTCACGTTAAAAAAACGTAGCAATATCATGTGAAAAAAACGCGCAAGAAAAACACAGGTGTGCGGGAGCCCTAAGGGTAGGTTTATGTAACATATAGGTATGTTTCCACATGGCGGAAACACTGCTAATCATCCACTAGTATGTTGTAATTGGTGAACTGTGTTTTTACAGGTCATTGGTTAGACTAGGACTATTTTTAAAAATGTAATAACAATATGGCTGAGCGCCACGGATGTCTGAACAACCCAGACAATTTCTGCTATGTCTACAGACAGTTTACAACAAAGACGCAGCAGAGGAAAATAACATCCTTGGTAAAGTAGGCCTATCACAAGTATTTCGGAATAAAGCTTGGTGACCAAGATAAGAAGTGGCGCCGCACATCATCTGTTTGTCCTGTAACTCTCATCTCACACGGAAACTGAAAGGCAAGAGTAGAATGCCATTCACCATTCCGATGGAACAGCGAGAACAAAGAGACCGCCATACTGACTGTTACTTCTGCATGACAAATACCAAAGGTTTCTCCAGTAAACAGAAAGATACAATTCTGTATCCAGATATACCTTCTGCAATAAAACCTGTGCCTCATGACACCAGATTACCTTTTCCTGATCCAATGGGAGGGTTTCTATTGGCTTCTGGCTGGGCAGACCAAAAATCTCTTATGCCCCCGTTTTTCGCCTTCTCTGGCATGTTTTTAAGTGCACAAATGCACTGCATATTTGGGGATTAAAAAAAAAGAACGTAGACAGGCTCATTGAAAAGTGTTCAAATAAGCAGGTTTCCTGCGTACTCACTGTGTATTTGTGCCCACCCATTCATCTTAATGGCTTATTGCAGTGTGTAATACCCCCCAACAAGGTCATACTGCATATTTTTTCACGTGATTGAACATCATGCGAAAAAATACGGTAATGTGAACGAATCCATTGAAATCAATGGGTTCTATTTACTGCGTATTACGCAGACAAGACATCTCAGCCAACTGGAACAGTTAATTGAACGACTATTACAAAAATAAAGAAACAATTTATCTTTGTATTTAGACTGACTGTAACATTGTTTGCTCGGACAAACAATTATAACTAGGTGTAAAAGTACCCTAAAATAGGACAGATGTAGAAGGTAAAGGCAAACTGGGACAGGAGGGGAAAGGAGGCACTGAGCGGCAGGGAGGACTGAAGAAGGAGAGATTAGGTGAGGAAACACGGCAACAACCAGCGTAGTTGGATGAACTGTGCAGGGAGGTTTTATGGTGACAATGCCATGTCTGCGGCTTATACAAGCCCAGCAGGGGTGTGCACATTCAGACGGTCCATCAGGAGGTGAGGTCCTGCCCAGGGAAACCAGGACATAGTTCGCCACAGAAGCTGCACAGGAGGTAAACCAGGGAGGTGGGAACACTTCTTTAACTTGACATTTAACTCATTATGATAACCCAACTATAATGTACTATACTGCTGTAAATCAAGTTATCATGATGTGCCAGGAGGAACCTGTCACGTCTTTTAAGCACTCTAAACTAAATTCTAATGTTCACAAGATAGGTTCCAAGGAGTCTGGAGGTGTATATTTTATACTTATCGGGCTTCCCATTCCCATGCTGTCACCCCTGGAAGTTGGCGCTCTATAAACGTGACTTTTCTTCAGTCAGTGTGCACTCACTCCATAAAGAACAGGGGAGTGCACATGCACAGACTGAAGAAAAGAGTCAAACTTGTAGACTGCCAACTTCCAGAGGTGACAGTGTTGGAACAGGGAGCCTGGGAAGTATGAAAAGTACACCTCCAGACTCCTTGGGATCTGTCCTAAAAGCACCATAACTAAGTCACTTTAACAATTGCTATATTTAACTATAGCTGCATAAGGTCTTATAATTGTGTTCAATGTATAAAAAGGTATGTAAAGTGCTCCCTCTAGTGGTGACTACAGGCAACCATTATTGTGTCATTTACCTTTATCTATACAGGAGATACAGATCACTGACCACTATACAGATATATTATAGAATTGATTAACCCAGAATTTTGAACCAATCTGAGTTTAAAAAAAAAAGAAGAAAAAAAAAAGTTTTTCAAGGGAGAGCATTCACTTTAAGGTGAGTTTCACATGACGGTAATACCGTCTAACTGAACTTAGGTCATTGTAGAACCCTTGTAGTCTGGGTGTTGTTGCTGTGATGTGGACACGAAATTAGACCACATGTGAAAGTGGCCTCACAGTTCAGCTGTAATTATATAGTACTTGTCCTGTCCTTGAACTATAGACTTTATGTGTCCTTTAACATTGATATGCCGGGTTGTTAGGTTGGGAATGGGAGCGAGGGGGGAATTCTAAATGTGAAAACTCACTAAAGATGTATGAAGTCCTGAGAGTGAGAGTGTATTACTACATGTTATTATCCCCAGGAGTTATATGGAGATTTGTCAGCAACGCCAGCCACACGGCGACAGGTGCGCTGAGGCTGGGAAGGAGTTAGGAGGGGTATTTTACAACCCTCATAATTCAGAATGATGGCTGCTGAGGCGACGGACTGTAAATCATGGCAGGCAGGTGATTATTGTTGACTGGCAATAATAATATTCTGAGCCATAGCAGAACAACAAAACCTGTGTTCACAGCATGACAGGTAGAAGCCGTGACCTCCCTCTAAGTCAGGGGGGTCACCAGGTGGAAGGCCTAAAAATCCCCAATATATCATTTTGATACAACTTCTATCCACACGTTTCGTAGCTACATCTGTTCCTGGGAAAGCTGAGTTCAGCAGGTAGTAAATAGATTGTTACTCAGCTTTTTTAGAATCCTGAAAAGGCAAACCTCACAAATTATGTATATACGTAGAATGGTATTCAGGATGCATATAAAAGGAGACTTGAAAGCAGAGGCGTAACTTGAAGCTCCCGGGCCCCAATGCAAAACCTGTAATAGGGCCCCCAACTATAATGCTTTATTCATAGTACTGGGCTCCCTATATGGAGAAGATAGGCCTTATGAGCCTCCCAAGGCTCCTGGGCCCAGGTGCAACCGCATCCCCTGCATCCTCTATAGTTACGCCCCTGCTTAAAAGCTTGGTGACCCTACATGATGCTTTTGGTTATCACCCAGCTTTCCGGAGACAGGGCAAGCTGTAGTGAAGTTTTTGGCAAAAGGTTATATGAGAAAGCTGTGTGACACCCAACTTACTGGTAACCTAGCTATGCAAATACAAGGCATATCTGCCAGGAGGCCAGGAAAACAGGGTGAGAATCCCTGTTGGGGAGCTATCATGGTGGCCATATTAATTTTAACCAGTTTTCCCATAAAAAGTTGACAGAATACTGTATCTGCATTAATAACCTGTTTGGAAAGTTATCAAAGAATTGAATAGAATGCTCAAACTACAGTAAAGACTGACACACAAGCAGAGCAATAAGAGTAGGGAACAGGACTTTACCAGAGACAGATATAGCTAGGGAACAACTGAATAGAATCCTTACTAGTAACTTGGTAATTTTACAAGGTTTTTGATGTTTGCCGTCTGTAAGGAAATCCCATAGCAGGAGCTGAAAGTAAACCCTTTCCAAACAGCCCGATAAGATGCAGCGTGCTGACTTGTGTGACAATAAAGAGCTCTGGGAGACACTGTGTAAACGGCTGATCAATACTCAGTATAATCTGAAGTCTCTGCGCAGAACGTAGTACATTGCCCATAGACACAGTTATAGGATGGACACTTAAAAAGCCATCAATCCACGGACAATAACGATCCTGAAAATTTATGACGACATCGCTTATTGAAGGCTGTAGCTGCCATGGCCACACGTGGGATACATTATGCGCTTCTTAAAGGGATAAACTACTGCTCTAAAAAAAATATTTTCGGTCCCTGACGGCTAAGAGAAGTGCATAATAAGGCATATAAAGGCCCCCGCACACGGCAATATTGCAATTTATACAAGTTCCAAGTTGTATGGAGCCATTATACAGCCACAGAAATGTATGAGGCCATATCATTCATCGGAGGGTTGTTCTCTCAGACTCATATAGACTTTTGTAGGGAAGAATACCCCTGTAATATGACATTGTGCGGAGCGGAGCGGAGCGGAGCTAGTATTTAGGGCTACCCTCCTTCCCACTGTTGACGTACTTGCTGACGGCCCCCACTTCCCCGAAACTCTAGTCGGTAGCACTAGTACAGCTTACCTTTACTGCACGCAGGACTCCTGTCAGAAGCTGCATGCTTCTTCCCCAGTTTTATCAACTGAATACTGTGTGCACCATACACAGGGGGAAGAGTCAGGTTATCCTGTGCAAGAGAACACTTGGCCACTGATGGCAGTCTTATGAGTAAAGACGATATAAAGACCAAGTCCTATTACTAACTGGGGCCATGGAGGGGGCACTATTACTAATTGGAGCCATAGAGTATTGTGGGTGACACTATGAGGTTCTTTAGGGGTTGCATGGAGAGCATGCAGACAATAGTCATGGCTTGGAAGAAGCCGGTGGTTGGGGCCCAGATAGAGAAGAAAAATGAAAACACACAATCCCAATCAGGGAAGACGTCAGCTGTGCTAACTGGAGGTAACTACACTGTAATATCTGTCACTGTGCAGAACTGATATCTGGCTACATTATATAATGACTGTGTTATTTAGAGGTATACTAGAGCTCCGCTGCTGTATCAATGCTTGTTGTGCTATTGAAGTTGATTGTCTTACAGAATATATATTATTCAGTACATCTATATTATTAATCACATAGATGCATAGAATTTGGGAAGGGGGGAGGCAAATCTGAGTTTTACTATGGGTTCCAATGAGTTCTATGTGCGCCCCTACTTCTACCTTCAGCCCTCTCACTTCATAGATCCCTATGATGGTGTGAGTTCATGTCAGTAGACCTACGGTTGAACTGAGACACTTTTCGGTAATAATAATAATAAAAAACTTTATTTGTATAGTGCCAACATATTCCGCAGCGCTTACATAGACAGGGGGAATACAGAAAGACGAAAGTACAAACATTACAGAACCACGGTTACATAGTAATCAATTGATGGAAACAATAGGGGTGAGGATCCTGCTCCAACGAGCTTACATACTACGAATAGTGGGGTGATACAGAAGGTAAAGTGCTGGAGATGTGCATGGTATGGCGAGGTGGAGAGTGAGCGATGTTATACACATAGACAATGGTCAGACATTTAGCCGTGTGACGGCAGAATCGGTATGACTGCAGGAGCGGTTTATGATGACTAGCAGGGATTGCAGTCAGTAGGTCAGGGAGCATGTTATCAGGCAGAGTACAGAGGGGTTTGTTTAGGGAATGCGGTATGCTCTCCTGAAGAGGTGTGTTTTTAGAGCACGCCTGAAGTTCTGTGAGTCCTGGATTGCTCGGGTATCCTTTGGTAGTGCGTTCCAGAGGACCGGTGCTGCTCTGGAGAAGTCTTGGAGGTGGGAATGAGAAGTTTGAATTAAAGGGGCGCTCAGTCTGGTTTCGTTAGCAGAGCGGAGAGCCCGGGCTAGTTGATGGATTGAGATGAGGGAGGTGATATAGGGGGGAGCTGCGCTGTGGAGGGCTTTGTGGATGAAGGTAGTGAGTTTAAATTGAATTCTGTATTTAACGGGCAGCCAGTGCAGTGACTGGCACAGGGCAGAGGCGTCCGAGTAGCGTCTGTACAGGAAGATGAGCCTGGCTGCCGCATTCAGGATGGATTGGAGAGGGTAGAGTCTGGTGCAGGGGAGGCCGATCAGCAACGAGTTGCAATAATCGAGCCGGGAGTGGATGAGGGCAACAGTAAGCGTTTTTAACATGTCCACAGTGAGAAAAGAGCGGATTCTTGCGATGTTCTTGAGGTGCAGCTTACATGTTCAGGCAAGAGATTGGATGTAAGGGCTAAATGAGAGATCAGAGTCGAATATGACCCCAAGGCAGCGGGCATGTTGTCTAGGAGTTATGGTGGCGCCACACACTGAGATGGAGATGTCAGGATGAGGTCGGTTAGTGGAGGGTGGAAATACCAGTAAGTCAGTTTTAGAGAGGTTTAGTTTTAGGTAGAGAGAGGACATGGTGTTAGAGACAGCAGACAGACAGTTGGTGATGTTTTGGAGTAAAGGTGCAGAGATGTCACGGGAAGAGGTGTATAGCTGGGTGTCGTCAGCATACAGGTGGTATTGGAGGCCAAATCTCCTGATGGTTTGTCCAATAGGGGCTGTGTGGATAGAAAAAAGAAGGGGGCCAAGGACCGAGCCCTGGGGGACCCCAACAGCAAGGGGAACAGGAGGGGACGTAGAGCCAGCAAAAGAGACACTGAAAGAGCGGTCAGATAGGTAGGAGGAGAACCAGGAGAGAGCAGTATCCTTTAGGCCAATGGAGCGTAGCATACTGAGGAGGAGTTTGTGGTCAACAGTGTCAAATGCTGCGGAAAGGTCAAGGAGGATCAGTAGGGAGTAATCGCCCCTCGATTTGGCTGTCAGTAGGTCATTGGATACCCTTGTAAGGGCAGTTTCTGTCGAGTGTTGAGGTCGAAAGCCAGACTGTAGGGGGTCTAGGAGAGAGTGCTCTGATAGGTAGCTTGCAAGGCAGGAGTAAACCAGGCGTTCTAGTAGTTTGGAGATGAAGGGGAGGTTTGAGATGGGTTGGTAGTTGGCAGCATCATTCGCGTCCAGAGTCGGCTTCTTTAGCAGTGGGGATATGATGGCGTGTTTGAAAGAAGAGGGAAAGATGCCAGAGGTCAGAGAGAGGTTGAATATAGTGGTGACATGGGAGATGACCAATGGGGAGAAGGAACGGAGGAGGTGTGAGGGGAGGGGGTCGCTAGCGCAGGTGGTGGGGCGAGCAGAGAAGAGCAATTTGGAGACTTCTTCCTCTGTCGCTGGTCTGAGTACAGACAGTGAGCAGGAGCTAGATGCAGTGCTGACAAGACTAGGGTCAGGGCTAGTCTGGGATTGGGAAGCTATTTCCTGACGGATGTCATCAATTTTCTTTTTGAAGTAAGCAGCCAGCTCTTTGGCACTGAGATCCGTCACCGGGGGCTGTGGTTTGGGGCTGAGAAGGGAGTGAAAAGTATCAAAGAGCCGTTTAGGGTTGTGGGATAGTGAGGAGACGAGAGAGGTGAAGTAGATTTGTTTGGCATGGTGGAGGGCGAGGTTGTAGGTTCTGAGCATGAATTTGTAGTGGAGGAAGTCTGCGGACGTTTGCGATTTCCTCCACAGCCATTCAGCACTTCTAGAGCACCGCCGGATGAAGTGCGTTTGAGGCGTGAGCCAGGGTTGCCGCATTCTACATCGGATGGCTCGGGTCCTAGGGGGCGCTGCTTCATCCAGGGCATGTTTGAGAGTGGTGTTGTAGTGAGCGGCAGCCAGGTTGGGGCAGGTGAGGAGAGAGATGGGGGACAGAGAGGACTGTTGGGATTCAGCAAAGTTCTAGGTGTGAATGGCCTTAAGGTTCCTGTAGGTACTGTAGGTAGGTGGGTCTGGAGAGATGTTAGGGAGCGTGACAGAGAAAGAGGGGAGGTTATAATCCGAGCACGGGAGAGGGGAGTTAGTGAAGTTGGAAGCAGAGCAGAGCCGGAGGAAGACCAGATCAAGAGTATTGCCATCCCTGTGAGTGGGAGAGGCTATGAGTTGAGAGAGACCAAGGGAGGAGGTGAGCGAAAGAAGCCGAGAGGCAGATGGGGAGTTGGGGTCATTAGTGGGGATGTTAAAATCACCTAAGATGAGGGTTGGGATTTCGCAGGATAGGAAGTGGGGGAGCCATGGCAGCAAAGTGATCCAAAAACAGGCGAGGAGCAGCTGGGGGGCGGTAGATAACTGCTACTCGCATGGACAGCGGGCGGAAAAGCCGTAGCATATGTACTTCAAATGATGGAAAAGTGAGTGAGGGTACAGGGGGGATGACCTGGTAGGTACATTTCGGGGAGAGAAGAGCACCTATTCCTCCGCCATGCCTGTCATCTGGTCTCGGGGTATGGGAGAACTGTACAATACTGCTCCTATGTACAAAAATAGAACTACTATAATACTGCCTCCTATGTACAAGAATATAACATGGCTGCCGGGTCAGCAGATTAATATATGGGACCATCTGGGATGCCCACTTCAACAGCCAACCAGTTTGGGTAATGTAGAGGCTCAATAACAGCAAATGTGGGGCGATATGTGGCAGGATATTGAGAAGGTACAGGTTCATAAAATGTAAGAATCTGTCTCAAAATGGCCGCTAGATACAAAATGGAGCATTATAATATGTGAATAAAGCTTGTGCGTAGTAAAACAGTAAACAAAGCAGAAATAACTTTAGAGCAGAAGATTCGGTGCAATGTCTAATGATGTGTCTCTGTTCTTTTTCATGAGAACAAAGTCTGGACACAGTTGTTATCAGAAGGAGTCCTCCCACACCTCCATTCGGAGACTTGGACAAAGGAACTGACTGTGCTACAGCCACCTGAATAACAAAGTGAATACAAGGGAGGACCAGATAATGCTGGGAGAACATGACACTTGAGAACATAACAGATATATTCTCACTACGCTGATTGCTGAACAATATATCATTCTTAATGTTTTTCTAACCCATAAGATTAACCCTGTAACTAATGACGTATTCCTTTCCTGTATTAGAACTATACCAAGTCAATAAACGCTCAGAGTACGTACGCCTTAAGCAGAGTGAGCTATATACTTGCCGGGGCTCTCTCTACGTATCTGAGGAGAACTGGAAACCGACTCTTTGTGTGGTTCTTGGCCTCCGTGGTGCACCGGATATGAATTGATTTGGAACCCAAGGCTTGAAAGGTTAATGTGACCTAGTGGTCCTTAACACTTCCTGTCCTCCATTCAGGCGAAGGTATCTCTACAGAAGGTCCACTTTTGCAAAGATCATGTCCTGTTCCTTGGCCACTGCAACGTCACCTCACCCAAGCACGCATCCAAACCATCAAGGACACGCCTTTTCCACGCACCATCAAGCAACTCCAGAGTTTTCTTGGATTGATCACCTACTGCAGAGAATGGATTCCAGATGCTTCACGCCACATGGCTCCTCTCTATGAACTCCTCCACCACCCAGACTCTGACATTTTTGCTCACGTCTCCAGCCCACACACAGAGGCAGGCCAGGCCTTTGTGACCCTCAAAGACGCCATCACTTCTGCCCCAGCTTTGGGCCTTCCAGACTACAACCTCCCCTTCACCTTATACGTCAGCAATCAGGACTCTTTTGCTTCAGGCGTTCTGTGTCAGCAGCACGCCTCCAAGGATCGTCCTTTGGGATACTACTCCGCAAAACTCGACCCAGTTGCAAGTTCCATCCCCATCTGTTTCCAAGCAGTCCAAGCAGCCTATGTTATTCTCATTAAGGTGGAAGATATTGTTCTAGGCCATCCGCTCACCATCCAGTCCCCACATGATATCACCGCCATTCTTACGCTCCACCACTCCAAGGCTATTACTGCCCAACGACTCCTCCATCTGCAACACGCCCTTTTGGTCCCTGACCACGTCACCCTCAAGAGGTGTACCACCCTTAACCCAGCGTCTCTGTTGCCAATTCCTAGGGGGGGAGGTGAAGATGAAGAAGACAAGTCGCAAGAAGAGCAAAGGACGCACGATTGCGTTGAAGAAATCAAGTCACAGGCCATGGAGGGCCTCTTACTGTCACAGACCCCACTACGCAGCCCGGAACTGAACTTATACACCGACGGATCCCGGTATATGTGTCCGGATGGACAGTTTCACACAGGGTATGCAGTGGTCAGTGATGAAGAAACCATACAATCCGGAGCCCTACCCCCCTCTATGTCAGTGCAGGCGGCAGAACTGGTGGCTCTTGAAGTGGCATGAACAATAGCGGGTGGACTGAGGGCAAACATTTACACAGACTCCAGATATGCCTTTGGAGTGGCACATGACTTCAGGCGGATTTGGCAACAACGTGGCTTTATTACTTTTGCTGGAACACCAGTAAAGCATGCTGACAGAATAAAAGGACTTATGCTGGCTCTGAAGCTTCCTGCTCAACTGGCAGTCATCAAAGTCAAGGCACACGGCAAACTGGATACACAAGAAGCGCAAGGAAATGATAGAGCTGACAGGGAAGCAAAAGCAGCAGTCCTGAGACCCATGGGAAGAGTCCCGGAGAAATTGGCATCAGAACTGCTGGTTACAATGCCAGTGGTCACCAGACAGATGAAGAAGAAGGAAAGCAAGGAAGAAGAAGAACTTACCCCTGGGCTGAAGAAACTACGAGAGCAACAAGAGCAAGTACAAGAAGAAGTGAAGGAAATCTGGATAAGGGGAGGGGCTGTCAAGTCCAAACAAGACGGCCCCTGGAAAATGAATGGCCTCCTATGTCTACCCCTATCAATGTATACTGCCGTAGCAGCATGGGCGCATGGCCCAACGCACAGAGGACACAATCAGGCTTGGGCAGTGATCCAGAAGGTGTACTACGCTCCGGGCATTAGGAAGACCCTGAAGGCCATGAATAAGGCTTGTGATGTCTGTCAACGCTGCAATCCGGGACAGCCAATACACGTTCCAGCCAAGCATCTGGCAAAACCTGAATACCCGTTCCAGAGACTTCAAATTGATCACATACAGTTGCCCAAATCAGGCAAATATGAATATGTGCTGGTGGTGGTGGACATGTTCACGTCTTGGCCGGAAGCTTATCCAGTTTCAAGCATCACGGCCACTGTAACGGCCAAGAAACTAATAACAGAGGTTGTATGCCGATATGGAATCCTGGAAGTGATTGAAAGCGACCAAGGACCTGCATTTACAGCACAAATCTTTGGAGATCTTCTCAAGATGTTGGGGGCTGGACAGGGTCTACACACTCCGTATCATCCACAAAGCAGTGGCAAAGTGGAGAGAATGAACTGCACATTAAAAAACAAAGTGACAAAACTAATGCAAGAAAATTCCCTGCCATGGACTGAACTCTTACCAGTAGCCCTGTACCACGTCAAACACCCCCCCTCACTCACTCAGGGTTGACCCCATATGAGATACTGTTTGGGGTAGGGGCAAGGGCCACTTTCATTGACTTTGAACACAACAAGCAAGAACTGTCAAAAATGCATGATAGAAATGTGCAGTATGTGATTACTCTGGCTAAGGAGATGTCTAACCTGCATGCTACAGTGTCCTCTTTCATTCCAGATCCCTCCACAGATGAGGCCACCCACTCCATCCAACCAGGGGATTGGGTATATGTAAAGAAGCACATCAGGAAAGGAGCCCTAGACATGAGATACGAGGCACCGTTCCAGGTGGTCTTGATCACGCCCACTGCGGTCAAGGTAGCAGGGAAAGGTTCCTGGTTACACGCCTCACACTGTAAGAAAGCCTACAATCATAATGATGATGATTAAGGCCTTGGTCTTACCTGTTTTCCTATTACTAAGCAGCTTGGTACAAAGGGGCACGTCCTCCTCAAGGGAAAGGAATACTATAAAAGGTTCAGGGTCACAAGTAGCTATAACCCAGGAAAAAGGGGGGGGGGTGATCACATTCTGGTACAACTCATCCAACGCCCACGTAGTGACATACACCTTTGACTACTGTGTAGTAGTAAGAGTCTGCCCTAAAGCCCGATGGCAATGTAACATGTACAGGAATGCACCAGAATCCAGAAGTACATACATATGTGTGACAGATGACTACTGGGGACAGGACTGTGGATATTGGTGAGCTGTGGGGTGGAACACGGGCAATGACTGGGGGTACAGACCAAAAAGTGCTTTAGATAGAAAGGATAAGAACAGGAAATCCCTCATCAGCCGCATGACTCTGACCAAGACAGGTACCTGTATAAATGATGCACCTACTATGCCATTCGATCTGACCATTGAGAACCCTGGCCCACAGGACCAAGGGACGTATATAATAGGGACCTGGATGGCAGGCTTTAGCACGTGCACTCTTGGCAAATTTAAAATTGCAGACATGTACAATAACACCAGGTGGAAAGTGTCACCAACACCTACGCCACCCAATCCCCTCGCACCCAAGTTAAAAAGAATAGATCAAGTATGGGCGATAGCTAACCCCACATTTGAAGACACAATGGCAATAGAGGCAGGCTTTTCTGACCACAATTTGTGGTTAGAATGGAGTAAGTATAATGCTGAAACACACAATCGAAGTAACTGCTTTGTCTGTGGGAGTGCTAGGCCCCATTTGGGCACAGTCCCTCTGAATATCCCTGTGGATAACTGGGATTGTTTTCTCTGTCTATACACCAACACCACAACCAATGCTACTGCATGCGAGAAGTGGAAAAAGGAATACCCCTTGATGGCTGGTAAAGCCAAGTCTTCTGCTCTGATTACAATTTATCCTGGCAACTATACATGTTTCACTAATTATGGGTCGGACAGGTTCCTGGGGAACTTCCCTGATGGATATTGTGGTAGTAGAAAGGACGGCTCACAAGCCTGGGGACAGGTACAGTCCTTGGGAGACATCTACTGGATATGTGGGGACGGGAAAATCCGAACCAGATTAATGTGAAACTGGACAGGAGAATGCGCCCTAGCCAAAGCCCTGATGCCTCTGCACATTCTGCATATTAATCATTCTGTCACCGAAGCTCCCCCAGTCCACCGTAGGAAGAGAGAGGTTACTAACCCCAGGGGCAGTTTTGACCCACATATATATATAGATGCGATAGGAGTGCCAAGGGGGGTGCCAGACGAGTTTAAAGCCAGGGATCAAGTTAAGGCCGGATTTGAGTCCCATTTTTGGAATAGTAACCATCAATAAGAATGTTGACTGGATTAACTATATATATTACAACCAACAAAGGTTCGTGAACTATACAAGAGATGCACTTCAAGGGCTTGCTGATCAATTAGGCCCCACAGCCACCATGACTTTCCAGAACCGAATGGCTCTGGATATGATACTAGCCGAGAAAGGTGGTGTTTGTAAAATGATTGGTGAAACTTGCTGTACATATATTCCAGATAACACAGGGCCCTCAGGTAAAGGGACTATCGCAATAAAGAAATTGGCCACATTGTCAGAAGAGCTGAAGCGTAATTCTGGGATAACTAACCCCTGGGATGAGTGGTTCGCATGGACCGGACAATGGAAACAATTCTTGATGCAGATAGGAATAGGGATTCTGGTTACTCTTATCATACTCCTGCTACTTTCTGTCTGTATTGTACCCTGCATAAGACGCTCCTGTGCTACCTGCATAAGACGCTCCTGTGCTAAGCTTACAGATCAGATGGTGCCTGTTGCTCCCGTATATGTTGATGCGGAAACCCCAGGCGATGGCTATATGCCTATAATACAACAGAGTTATTTGTCCCCTTATGGATCTGTCTCAGCAGAAGCAGGGGTGACCACTCTAGTTTCCCAGCCATTAGAATAGAATAGCATGTGTGTTGTAGATCCCTTCTGTGTCCATCAGGTCTTCGCGTTTAGTTAGTTAGGATTAGTTGTCGGGGAAGGGATTAGCCCTTGGACAACTGACCAACAATGATAGGTAGGGCATAGATCATAAGCTAGAGATAGGGAAAGCAAACCTTACCCCGTCCTGTAGAAGTTATAAAGTATTGTTTATTTTGAGACAGTTTCTAGGGGGGATTGAGAAGGTACAAGTTCATAAAATGTAAGAATCTGTCTCAAAATGGCCGCTAGATACAAAATGGAGCATTATAATATGTGAATAAAGCGTGTGCGTAGTAAAACAGTAAACAAAGGCGGAAAAGCCGTAGCATATGTACTTCAAATGATGGAAAAGTGAGTGAGGGTACAGGGGGGATGACCTGGTAGGTACATTTTGGGGAGAGAAGAGCACCTATTCCTCCGCCATGCCTGTCATCTGGTCTCGGGGTATGGGAGAACTGTACAATACTGCTCCTATGTACAAAAATAGAACTACTATAATACTGCCTCCTATGTACAAGAATATAACATGGCTGCCGGGTCAGCAGATTAATATATGGGACCATCTGGGATGCCCACTTCAACAGCCAACCAGTTTGGGTAATGTAGAGGCTCAATAACAGCAAATGTGGGGTGATATGTGGCAGGATATTGAGAAGGTACAGGTTCATAAAATGTAAGAATCTGTTGTCTCAAAATGGCCGCTAGATACAAAATGGAGCATTATAATATGTGAATAAAGCTTGTGCGTAGTAAAACAGTAAACGAAGCAGAAATAACTTTAGAGCAGAAGATTCGGTGCAATGTCTAATGATGTGTCTCTGTTCTTTTTCATGAGAACAAAGTCTGGACACAGTTGTTATCAGAAGGAGTCCTCCCACACCTCCATTCGGAGACTTGGACAAAGGAACTGACTGTGCTACAGCCACCTGAATAACAAAGTGAATACAAGGGAGGACCAGGGAGGACCAGATAATGCTGGGAGAAACAGACACTTGAGAACATAACAGATATATTCTCACTACGCTGATTGCTGAACAATATATCATTCTTAATGTTTTTCTAACCCATAAGATTAACCCTGTGACTAATGACGTATTCCTTTCCTGTATTAGAACTATACCAAGTCAATAAACGCTCAGAGTACGTACGCCTTAAGCAGAGTGAGCTATATACTTGCCGGGGCTCTCTCTACGTATCTGAGGAGAACTGGAAACCGACTCTTTGTGTGGTTTTTGGCCTCCGTGGTGCACCGGATACGAATTGATTTGGAACCCAAGGCTTGAAAGGTTAATGTGACCTAGTGGTCCTTAACAATACCAGACGGAACTTTTATGCCTCCATGCCCAACTGTATTACATCTTGTATCCAAGCTAGAGGCAGTACAACAGGGTACTAGAGCCTCCATGCCCAGTGCTGAGCGTGTGCAGTAGCATGTTGCAGTGCTGAGCATGTGCAGCTGCATGTTGCAGTGCTGAGTGTGTGCAGCAGCATGCTGCAGTGCTGAGTGTGTGCAGCAGCATGTTGAGCGTGTTTGCAGCAGCATCTAGTGTTTAAAGAAAAATAACAATTAGAAATTGAGCCTACAGAAGGGAAAGACAGCTAAAAGAATGAAGGATACAAGCCATATAATGACTATAGTGTTACTCCTCATACACACACAATGGCTTATTGTGAGAAGTCACCTGAAAGTTTAGTTATGTTTTTATAAAGTCTTTATTAAGTGAAAATTATGTGTATAAAAATGATAAAAGAAACCTGCATTGTATACAAAGAAGACAGCACACAAATTACATTGATGGACAAGCAAATAATACAGCTGCTAAGCTAGCACATAGTAATGATAGTTAAGGCTCTTTTTTATACAAGCATAAGCGTATTTCAATAGTGTAAATTCGCAGCGTATTTACGTGACCGAAAATTGCTTACACCCACATATTTTGCCCCCGGGATTTTGCTTGTGCTGATACTCTTCACATGTACGCCCATGTATATGCTGTGCAAATACGCAGTAAGGGCTTTACCACATGAATGTCTTTTTCTCCCCTTATGCGGCTGTGATAATCAGAGCCGCATATTGATGCAAAACGAAATCACTGATTTCAATTGATCGTTTTCATCAGAATTCTCGCCCATTAATTGTACGGACGAGAAAGGATAGGACTTGCACTATCTTTCCCATATGTAGTATTAACTACTGGCGGGAATTATAGGGCAGGACCTATCTTCTCGCTATTTTTTTCAAACTCATGCACTATGGTGCAAAGTTTGGACCGCCGTCGAGAAAAAAAAAACCTTGTTCATGCCCAACTACGCTCCGTAACAGCGAGCGTCGCTGCACGTATGGCCGCTTGAAACCACCCTGAATATGCAGGTTTCCTGTATATTCACTGCATATTTGCACTGGCCAATTCACTCCAATGGCCTATTGTGGTACATAATATGGATAAAAATAGGACATGCTGCGGGAAGAAGCGATACAAGAGAAATAATTGTAGCATGTGCTATTTTGGGGCAATATCACCCATTCTTGCCTATGTTCATAGTAACATGGTATGCTAGGCTGAAGAGAGATGCAGCATCTGAGGAGCGGGCCCACAGCCTAAGAGACAGCAGGGTAGAGTTTGGGCCTTGCCACGGGGCTATACAGTCTCCTACCCTGATGGTAACACGGGACCCGTCTAAGTAACTGAAGGCAGGATTTCCAAAGGGGTAACCCAATACATGGTTTACCTTGGCGGTCGACTGTCACAGATGACATCACCGTTCCTTCCGCTGTGGTGAATCTGGGCGATGGAATAATGGGTCCACACTCACAGGCAATGATTAACTAGCAAAGTCGGGAATGGTCGGCAGTGCCTCTTTACTTGAAAAACGTAGGTACAGTTCCAGACAAGTAAATTTTATGCTAGCAGGAGAACAGTGCAGAAAATCACAAGGTGATGCGACAGGGAGGAAATCACAGGTACACAGGGGAATCTACAGTCCCAGTTATCTATAGGGCTCTGGTCCCGGCACAAACTCCTTTCAAGCTCTCCAGCTCTCCACAAGTCAGCAATCACGTTGGCAGGCACTCCACGCTGCAGTGGCAGTTTCTCTCTCTCTTTCTCTCTTTCAGTGGCATTGGATACGACCGATAACACCTGGGTACGGCAGTTCCAGGGAAGGCTAAGGTTACCCCTCAACCGCTTCCATTCCTATCCACACAGAAATGAAGGTGTCTGTGTGGCTCTCTCATCTAGCCTGACTGACTGGCAGACAACTCCAACTACCACTCACTATTCTGGCAAACACCTAGCATTTACATACATAAAGCATGATCACGTGACACACAACAAGATACAATTCTCAGACATCCTTGCATACCAGCCAGTTAACCCATTCAGTGCGGCAGCTATGCAACACACATCATATTCATGCAACATGAAAAACACCAACAATACAATTAGCACAAGACAAATGTATTCATACATTATGGAGGGGCCGCGTTAACTCCAGGCCACTACAGTCCCCCCTACTTAAAACAATCTAACTCCAGTGCCTGTTCAAAGCAGAGTTAAGCAGCGGAGTGGGTCAGTCTCAGTGCCTTACTCAAAAATCAGCTAGCAACCTCACTGTTCAGTCATGGAGGGTGCAAGGTGTAACCTTAACACTTACTCCCCCCCATAAAGCATTATTTATGACAGTGTGTATGAGAAGGGCCGTAACCTTTGGAGATTGCTGCCAGGTTGGACTGAATCCAAGATGCACTAGCATTGCTATGGAGCACTTACATAACTCTTCTCCCCAAAAAGTAAAATAGAAAATGAATACATCACTGGATCTATACAAAAAATAGTAGAGGGTGACTGACGGGTTTAAAGAATACAGGAGAAGTGTAATGACCATCATTTTCCTGGAAAAGACTACATGAAGGGTGGTAGCTATAAGTCAATACCCCCAACCGAGTTTTTAGAAAAATAATGACAATGAGGCTGAATCCCTTGTGACAGATGAGATTACAGTCAGGCACTGACTCACGCTTAAGTGGATTAGAAGGACACATAGAGACAAAAACGCTCCTAAACACATTTGCATGCAATACTCACAGACACAGTCACTCTTGTGTAATGCAGATAACTTCACTCCCCTCATACATTCCTTACCCTCCTGCACAACACTTAAACAAATAAACGTTGCAATAACATTTTGAAGAGACAAGGTAATATCAGTAACATTTTTGCAGCGAATCATGACAATGCAAAACACATTATTTTTCTAGATAATGGAAAAGGGAATTAACTTTATAGTCCTCTTCTTTTGGGCCTAACAAGGGGCAACGCAAAAATCTCTCAAACAAGAGTCCACAAACATGACAGTTCCTCTTAACACCAAGTAGTCTTTCTGAGTACTGGCGGACCCATCAGTTCTTCTATCTCAGAGTCTGTGGGCGTAGGCATACTGCTCCACGAACTGACTCCAACCGAAGCAAAGTTGGATGGACTGTCAGGGTCACGCTCTCTTACCTCAAAGTCTCTCTTAATGTGCAGAGTCTGGCAAAACGGCTCAGAGCAGCTTACATCCAATTGCCGCCGTGTAGCAGGAACATCTAAAACAGTCTCTTGAGACTCTGTATTAGAAAACAGTGGTGGAGGACTGGTGAGAGGCTGACATTAGAGATGAGCGAACATACTCATTTCGGGTAATTACTCGGTCGAGCACCGCGATTTTCGAGTACTTCAGTACTCGGGTGAAAAGATTCGGGGAGCGGGGGGAGACGTGGTGGAGCGGGGGGTAGCAGCAGGGAACAGGGGGGAGCCCTCTCTCTCTCCCTCTCCCCCCCACTCCCCGCTGCAACCCTCCACTCACCCACGGCGCCCCCCGAATCTTTTCGCCCGAGTCTGGAAGTACTCGAAAATCGCGCCACTCGGGCGAAAAAGGGGCGTGGCCGAGTAGGTTTGCTCATCTCTAGCTGACATAGATTTCCAGGGGGCTCTCTCTGGCTAGCCTCTGTAAAGTATAGCCGCACACCCGGATATCCGAAGTCTCTGATGAAAGGGTGTAGTGCAGTAGGAATGGCCCCTCTGGCTTCCACATTGTACTCATGGATGACAATCCACGGCTGATACGGCCTGTGGCTTTCTTCCGGAGGGACCTCTTCTGATGGCCCCGGCAGCAGCTTGTCTTCTGAGAAGATGGAGAAGGGAAATTACCTTTTTCAGGAGAGCACCAAATCCTTGGACCGCAGTCCCAGAGTCTTCTTCTTGGGTGGAGAAGCCATGGTGGAGGCACCTGTGACAAGCCCCGGGCGTCTTGTGCGTCTCGGGCTCATCTCCCCAGTAAAATCAGGGTTTAGGCGAAGGGTACCCAGCTGGCAAACAGCGCAGAGTGGTGTAAGTAGACATGCCTTCTCCTGCGGTGTCTTGGTGAGTCTGTGAAGACAAGTCCAGTGGTGCACTCACTGAGCTGGCTGACTCCTCCCCTGGGCTGTCCTCAGTTTGCTGTAACTGGATTGGATCCAGGCTCTGCACCGCGGTAGGATTGACCCCCCCTACTTTTTTCACAGCCTTGGTGGGAACAGAGAGGCGGGAAATCTTCGTAGGCTTTAGTTTTAGTAAAGAAGAAGATGGAGGCTGGGCAACATCATGTCCCAGCACACAGTCTAAGTCTATATGGACAGTTGGTTGCTCACCATGTAATGTGACAACTTCATACGTTCTAGTAGCAGAACACAGTCCCGTCTTAACTTGTAGCTAGAGATGAGCGAGCAGACTTGATAAGGCAAACTACTCGAACGAGTAGTGCCTTATTCGAGTACCTGCCCGCTCCTCTCTAAAGATTCGGGTGCCAGCAGGGGGTGGGGAGTGGCGGGGGAGAGCGGGGAGGAATGGAGGGGAGATCTCTCTCTTCCTCTCTCCCCCCTGCTCTCCCCTGCTCACCGCCGCAACTCACCGCTCTCCCCCGCCGGCACCCTAATCTTTAGAGACGAGCGGCCAGGTACTCGAATAAGGCACTACTCGCTCGAGTAGTTTGCCTTAGCGAGTATGCTCGCTCATCTCTACTTGTAGCGCATCCTTGCCACATATAAATGAGACTGGTACGATGAATTTAGGTTTTCTATCTGTATTTTTGAGCAGATGATTCGGTCTTTCAACACTCTGGTAGGTGTCCTTAGGCTCAGAGGACCCGTGATTGTGCTTACTTTAATTCCTGGAGGCTCAGAAGAACCGCAACCATGTTCTGATATTTGCTACAGGCTCAGAGGGTTAGAGGAATCTGGTCCTTGACTATTTAAAGCAAATCAGAGGATGGGAGGGATCTTGTCTTTGACTTTTAAAGAATCTCAGAGGGCCTAGAACCGGAAGTGACTCTTCTTAAATTCGGAAACGGGGAAGGCAAAACCCCCCAATGAGGCAGAAGCCAATTGGCCCTTTTGGGGAGAAAAAATTCCTTCTTGACTCCATAGTAGCAGTCAGAATAATTCCTGTATCCACCTTTGAAAGTTCCTTTCAATTAAGTGGATATAGCCAGTTTTGTAGTGCAAAAAGTCTTGTTCCTTTATTAGACGTTTTTACATAAAAGCTTGAGACAGTGCATTAAAATCTTAGAGTAGCATTTACGTCACGGCAGCGACGTGTTTCCACTGACTAGTGGTCTTTTTCAAAGTTGGATACTCACGACAATGACTCACATTTAAAATCCCCAAACCCCTACTGGGTAAAAGTCTCAGCTGAAACTTATTTCTCCAAATTGATTGAATCATATTAGTCCCCACCCCTTTGGACTGGGATTTCTCTTTCCCACAAACTTGCTGCTAAACTGAATAAATTATGATACAAATCACTATTTTAGTTTGTTGTTTAATTACACACTGTATATTTGCATATGATCTAGACGTCATTGGATGAGTTCATATTATTATATATGCAGTCATTTACTGGTTAAATCTGTTACCTTTAACTTTAAAATATTTCCACAGAGCGACATGTTTGTGTAAAAACACGAACTCATAGCAGATGTCACTTGCAATCCCTTGTTGCATGCTGATGATGTTAGTCCTATGCTGAATACTAATTTATCACTATATTCATACTATAAAATGCCAATTTACAAATACATCCTTTGAATATGCTGTTGTTCAGTATGGCCATATGACTACGCAGAAAAAATCTCTGTACCTGTATAAGCATAAATATGAAGATTTGTGTTATCTATTTGAGTTGCAGCATTTTGTCTACATTCATGGAGGCAGCCAGACATTAAACCACAAATGAAACCATACATGTCATACGTAATACATAACAATGCATAAAGCACCAATACTTATGAAAAAATGTTTGCATTTCAAAAAGCATATTTACACTATATGAATACTATGTTCAAGAATAGAGATGAGCGAGCACCAAAATGCTCGAGTGCTTGTTACTCGAGTCGAACTTCCCGCGATGCTCGAGGGTTCGTTTTGAGTAACGCCCCCTATTAAAGTCAATGGGCGACTCGAGCATTTTTGTATATCGCCGATGCTCGCTAAGGTTTTCATTTGTGGAAATCTGGGAAATTCACGAAAGTGATGGGAACGACACAGAAACGGATAGGGCAGGCGAGGGGCTACATGTTGGGCTGCATCTCAAGTTCCCAGGTCCCACTATTAAGCCACAATAGTGGCAAGAGTGCCCCCCCCCCCCCACTGTCAGCATAAAGATCGTTCTCCTCTGCCACAGCTGTAACAGCTGTGGCAGAGAAGAACGATGTTAGCCTATTGAATTCAATGGAGCCGGCAATACAGCTGGCTCCATTGAAAGCAATGGGCTGCCGGCGAGCGCGGGATGAATTTTCGGGAAGGGCTTAAAAATATAAGCCCTTACCTGAAAATCATCCTAAAATGTGTAAAAAAAAAATAAAAAATGTATACTCACCTTTCCGCTGAAGCCGGAGTTCAGCCGCGTCTGGCCGGCAGTTCTCCTGAACTGCTCTCTGTAGTATTCAGCAGGTGGGGATTTAAAATCCCCCCCTGCTGAATGAGCTGCCTCTGATTGGTCACAGCCTCACCAATCAGAGGCAGCTCTCACTCACACCCATTCATGAATTCATTTTTTTTTTTCCACACATTTCAGGATGATTTTCAGGTAAGGGCTTATATTTTTAAGCCCTTCCCGAAAATTCATCCCGCGCTCGCTGGCAGCCCATTGCTTTCTTTCAGCTGTATTGCCGGCTCCATTGAATTCAATGGTCAGTGCTCGTTTAATCGAGACAAGTACCGCGTGGTGCTCGTCTCGAGTAACGAGCATCTCGAGCACCCTAATACTCGAACGAGCATCAAGCTCGGACGAGTATGCTCACTCATCTCTATTCAAGAACCATATATAAAAAAACTCTTTGTTTTAAATGGTTTGAATGTATGTATCCATGATATAATAATATTTGTATTAATTTGGATTAATTGTAGACTGCTTTTGAATGGTATATAAATGGTTGTTGACACATATGCAGGTTTTATTAGGATTATGGATTATTCATAATTAATAGAGATGCAAGAGGTCCGTTTTAAAATTCATACCACTAGGGAATCTAATAAGGACCCAAGAAGCTTCTCTTTTAAGAATTTTATATCTCCCCCTCTAAGGAGTGAGGTCACAATTTCTATACAATAAAACCTGAATGTGCCAAGTTTGCCTTCATGACACCTTTGGTAATGTCTGGCTGCTCATGATCCTCCAATATTTTTCTTTTCTATATCCATCACATGCTCCATAATTCCTACTTTTAAATTTCTAGTTGTGCAACCAACTTAAATTAATTGACATAGTAACATAGTTTGTAAGGCTGAATGAAGACAATGTCTATCTAGTCCAGCCTGTTTATCCTCCTGTGTTGTTGATCCAGAGGAAGGCAAAAAACCCCAAGAGCAGAAGCCAATTAGCCCTTTTGAGGGAAAAAAATCCTTCCCGACTCCCTAATGGCAATCAGACTAATCCCTGGATCAACCCCTAATATTTCCCACCTGCTGTGTACCCAGATTAACAATTAACCTAAGATTTATATTCTGTAATATCCTTCTGCTCTAGAAAGACATCAAGTTCCCTTTTAAACTCCTCAATAGATTTTGCCATCACCACATCCTCAGGCAGAGAGTTTCACAGTGTAACTGCTCGTACAGTAAAGAACCCCCTTCTGTGTGGGTGATAAAACCTGCTTTCTTCTAGACATTTCCTTTGTTCGTGAATACGCTTGAAAAGAAACTATTTAATAGGTTTGCCTGCCCTCTATCATCTTCAATGATTTCTCCTGCATTATTTGTTAAAGGGCCAGTGCTCTCGGTGCAGATCCTTTTGCTGTTAATATAGTTGAAAAATATTTTCAGGTGGTTTTTGCTCTCTTTGGCGATCAGTCTTTCTGCCTCCTCCTTAACAATTTTGATCTTATCTATGCATATTTAGTTTTTTTCCCTGTACGATCTTCTTCGCTGCCTTCTTGCTTTAGTAGTTTGAACGCTTTCTTTTTTTCGTTTATTGCCCTTCTTACCGTCTTGTTGAGCCACATTGATTTCCTTTTAGTTGAGATTCTTTTATTTTTAAAGGGAATGAACTGCTCTCATGAGGTGATTAGGATCCTTTTAAACTTTTCCCATTTATCCTCTGTACTGATATTTTTGAGGATGTTGTCCCATTTAATGTTATAGATAGTAGTTCTAAGCTGATCAAATTTTGCTTTACTAAAGTTTAGTTTATTTGTCGCTCCCTGATGAGGCTTCTTATTGAATGACAGCTGGAAGTTGATTATATTGTGGTCACTGTTCCCCAAGTGCCCCTCAACCTGTACCTCCTTTATTCGGTCTGGTTTGTTAGTTAGTACTAAGTCCAGAATTGCCCTCCCTCTCATTGGTACTCTCACAAGTTGGATAAGGTAATTATCTTTAATTGATCTCAAGACATACCCCTCCCCCTTTCTACTTCCCACGGTCACTTCTGAAGAGATTGTAACCCTGTAAATTTGCCGCCCAATCGCACTTATCATCAAGCCATGTTTCCATTATTCCGACTATATCATAATTTTCATCAGTCATTCTCGCTTCAAGCTCACCCACTTTACCGATCAGACTTCTTGCGTTCGTGGGCATACAATTTATACAGTTTTTTTTGTTCTTTAAATTCGTTTTGTTGCTATCCATACTATTGGCTGATCTGTCAGTTCTAACTGTACTAACCCCTACCCCTGCTCGACCCCCCATTCCCATTGCTTAGACCCAGGTCGCTAGCTATACTGACTACCCCACTATTTCTCTTTTTGCCCTCCCCCCCAGTCCCTAGTTTAAACACTCCTCCAGCTTTCTAGCCATCTTCTCCCCCAGCACAGCTGCACCCCCCCTTAAAAGATGCAGCCCGTCCCTACGATAGAGCCTGTAGCCGACAGCAAAGTCAGCCCAGTTCTCCAGGAACCCAAATCCCTCCTTCGTACACCAACTCCGGAGCCACTTGTTTACCTCCCTAAGATCCTGCTGCCTTTCTAGTGTGGCTTTAGGTGCAGGTAGTATTTCCGAGAAAACTACCCTGGAGGTCCTCGCCCTAAGCTTGGATCCTAAGTCCCTGAAATCATTTTTGAGGGCCCTCCATTGACCTCTAACTTGTTCATAGGTGCCAACGTGGACCATGATCGCTGGACTCTCACCAGCCCCTTCCAGTAATCTGTCAATCTGATCCGCGATGTGTCGAACTCAAGCTCCAGGAAGACAACACACCGTTCGACAATCCCGGTCTTTATGGCAGATTGCCCTATCTGTCCCCTTTATAATTGAGTCCCCCACCACTATGACCTGTCTAGCCTGCCCTGCGCTTCCCATCCCCGTCTCACTGGAGCAGTCATCCCCCTGGCGTTCAGAGGGCATGTCGTGCTGCAGCGGTGCTGGCTCTGTAATGGCACCCCCCTCATCTGCCAACGTTGCAGACTTGTTGGGATCTGCCAGTTCAGGACTAGCCTTCCTGGTTTTCTTCCGTCTATGGCTCCTTCTATCTGTCACCCAGCTTACTGCCTGCTCCCCTTGCTCTTCCGTACTACCATCCGCCCCCGCCTCTACCCCAGCGAGTGTCTGCTCAGTGAGCACCAAACTCCTTTCCATGATGTCAATGGCTCTCAGTGTTGCCAGTTTAGATCCAAGATTTGGGCTTCTAAATGTGCGACGTGCACGCATCTTGCGCAACAGTATGCACCCTCGATCGACTGATCAAGGAATGTATACATTGTACAAGTAGCACACTGGACGACATTGTCAGGCATGGAGCTCATCCTAATGGAGATCTACAATTTACTTGTGGAAGTAGTGAAGATAGACTTGCTCACACTCCGCTCACACGCTGCCGCCTATGCGCAACCGCTCACACGCTTCCCTCTCCCTCACTCAGTCGCCCAGTCCTGCTGCACTTATACCTTGCACACAGACACTTACACACTAACACTCTAATACAGTCTAATACCCCTCACTTAAACCCACAGGCACACACACTTAGATTTACACACACACACACTAGATACACAGAAGACATATACTTGGAAACAGTAGATATACAGAAGACACACACTTAGATTCACACACACACACTAGGACACACACAGAAGATACTAATCGGCTCCTGTTGCAGCTCCTCCGCAGCTCTGGCGACGTCACCTGCTCTCCTGGCGGCCGCACTCTCTGCCCTCCTGCCACTTCGGGACCTGCTGCTCCGCTTCTGCCCGCTGGATCTTCAGCGGGCAATCCTCCAGCCGCGCTCCCTCTGACCCCTGGTGGCCTCCGGGCGCCGGTACCAGCTCCTGCGCCGCTCCGGTGTCCCCTTCTGCCCCCCGATCCTGGTTCTGCATCTGCCTCAGGCATCTGACTTCACTTCCCCCTGCTGATACAACTACACTGACTGATACGTGATCTATATGTAAAACCAATATTATGAATCACACTTTAGAATTACAGTTTATAAACTTTTTAATTTTATATTCTTTTGTTTGAATCTAAAGTTTTTGTGCATATATACATGCACCACATCTGCTGTACCCACATCTAAAAAAACCCTCATCTGAAAGCCAGCATTTATTATTGTCAGTCTTACCAAAATGACTGGGTGAAAGTTTATGTGACAGGTTTATGCGTTTTCGAAGGACACATTGTACACCTTAGTCTAATATGCATTTGAAGACATTGTCTTGCTTAAGGATCGGAAGATAGGAATATATATTTTATATTCTCAAATTCCCTACTATATGGTGTAGAGAAAATTAGTTTATCCAACTTATTCTTTCTGTTTCTTTTATTTTCTTTTATCATACTCTTCCTATACAAATATCTATTTTATTTTTGGCTCTCTCCAAGGTGTGTTTATTCTGTATTTAAACAATCTGACTTTGGCTTGAAGGAATGCTGTCTCCCAATAGGTGGCACTGTAGAGGTTTTATTCCAGAGGAACGTGCATGGCCATTTAAGTCTCTTTTTCACATTTGTTATAGTTTTCTTGATTACTGCAGGATCTTTTTGCTCGTATGAATTTACCAATGGGTATAATTTTGATTGTTTGTCGAGGATGACAACTATTAGTTCTCAAAACTGTATTTCCAGCCTTGGGTTTTCTATAAAGTGAGATGTCTATTCTATTTTTTCTTCATTACCATTTAACTCATGATCCAAAAAATAGTTTTTTTTTATCACTGATATTACTCAAAAAACATAAATTATACTCATTTTGGTTCAGATATGTAAGAAACCTTTTTTCATTATTGAATTCATCATTTCATACTATGATGATGTCATCGATGTAACGCGCACACCACACCATGTATTTGCCATAAGGCTTCATGTTGGAATAGATACATGTTTCTTCCCACCATGACATAACTAAATTTACCAAGGTGGGAGAGAATTTTGGACCCATGGGGGCTGCAACTATTTGTAAATAAGAAATCCTTGTTAAACAAAAAATAATTATGTTTTAAAAGATATTTAATGGCTGAGATAATGAATTCCTTCAAATAGAAACTATAAGGACTATATTTGTGTAAATGGTGAGATATTGCTGTAATGGCTACATAGTGTAGTATGCATGAATATAAGCTTATTACATCGCATGTCACCCATTTAAAATTTGTTTTCCACACTAAACCATCAAGTTATTGCAATATATCGCTACTATCCCTCAGATAGCCAGGTGTTCTGACTACTAGTGGTTATAGAGCTTTGTCCACCCACTGACCTAACCTTCCATTTAAGGAATTTATTCCTGATTTAATGGGTCTCAATGTTGGAGGAAATGTATCTTCTTGAAGTTTGGGGAGTCCATAGAAGGTAGCTGTGGCAGGTGATAGCCTCTCTGGGTATTCTGGTCTTTCGATTCCGTTTTTCTTAATTTAGTTGCCTTTCTTTGAACCCCCTCAAGCACTGCAATGCCTTTCCTGAGCACCGATGTTCAGAACTGTACGCAGTATTCCATGTGGGGCCTAAAAAGTGCTTTATATAGTGGAAGAATAATGTTCTTGCCCCTCGCCCCAATACCTCTTTTAATGCACCCCAAGACTTTATTTGCTTTTGCAGCGGCTTATGGCGTTGATTGCTCCAATTAAGTCTACAGTTAATTATTAACCCCAGGTCTTTTTCCACATCACTTTTCCCTATCAGTACCCCATTTAGTGTATATTGGTGACATCCGTTTCTTCTGCCCATGTGCATAACCTTACATTTATCAATATTGAACTTCATTTGCCATTTTTCTACCCAAACCCCCAGCTCATCTAGGTCCATTTGCAGCCGTATATTGTCCTCCTTTGTATTAAATACCTTGTATAATTTCATATCGTCTGCAAATATCGATATTTTACTGTGCAGCCCCTCTATCAGGTTATTGATAAATATATTAAACAGAATGGGGCCCCCCGCTAGTGACGGTGGCCCAATCAGAGTACGAACCATTTATTACCACCCTCAGCTTTCTATCTCTGACCCAGTTCTTTACCCAGATACAAATGTTTTCGCCCAGACTGAGTTGTTTTATTTTATATATCAACCTATTATACGGCACGGTGTCAAATACTTTTGAAAAATCCAGATATACAAGGTCAATAGACTTTCCCAGGTCCAGCCGAGAACTTACATCATTGTAGAAGCCAATCAAATTGGTCTAATATGATCAAACCCCTCATGAAGCCATGCTGATGAGGAGTTATACCGTTATTTTCCTTGAGGTATTCCAAGATTGCATCTCTCAGAAACCCCTTGAATATTTTCCAATTATTGAAGTGCGACCTACCAGCCTGTAGTTACCAGGCTCACTTCTTGACCCCTTTTTGTATATTGGAACCACACTGGCAATACGCCATTCCAGTGGTACAATCCCAGTCTCAATAGTGTATATAAATAAAAGAAATAGTGGTCTGTCTATCATGTCACTTAGTTTCCTTAGAACCCTTGCGTATATTCCATCTGGGCCCAGCGATTTGTTGATTTTAATCTTTTTTAACCTGCTCTGCACTTCCTCCTGAGGCCTCAGTCACACGGGCGTTTTTTCGCGCGATTTGCAGATCGCATAACGGATGCGCATCCGCAAATCGCGTGACCGGGGCTAACGATTCGCTGAAAATTCTGCAGCTAGGAGGGTTTTCAGCGAAACGGCCCAGCACTGCGCGCTATCCTCTGCCACAGCTATGGCACAGCTGTGGCAGAGGAGAACGATGTTTGCCCATTGAATTCAATGGAGCTGGCAATACAGCCGGCTCCATTAAAAGCAATGGGCTGCCGGCAAGCGCTGTATGAATTTTCGGGGAAGGGCTTAAAAGATAAGCCCTTCCCTGAAAACCATCCTGCAAATGTGTAAAAATAAAAAAAATATGTATACTCACCTTTTTCTTGCAGCCGGAGTTCAGCCGCGTCTTGCTGGTAGCTCTCCTGAACTGCTTTGTGTAGTATTCAGCAGGCGGGGATTTAAAATCCCCGCCTGCTGAATGGGCTGCTTCTAATTGGTCACAGCCCTCACCAATCAGAGGCAGCTCTCACTCACCCATTCATGAATTCATGAATGGGTGAGTGAGTGCTGCCTCTCATTGGCTGAGCGCAGGGACCAATCAGAGGCAGCCCTCAGCTGTCATTCAATAGCTTGGTTACTTTCTACTTGTTTTTTAACTTTTCCCATTTGTTGCCTGTACAGTTTTACTTATGGATGTTGTCCCAATTATTGTTGCCGATAGTAGTTCTAAGCTGATCAAATTTTGCTTTACTAAAGTTTAGGTTTTTTGTTGCTCTCTGATAAGGCTTCTTATTGAATGACAGCTGGAAATTAACTGTATTGTTGTCACTATTCCCCAAGTGTCCCTCAACCTGCACCCCCGTGATTCTGTCCGGTTTGTTAGTTAATAGTAAGTCCAGTGTGGCTCTCCCTCAAGTTGGCTCCCATACAAGTTGGGTAAGGTCTTTAATTGTTCTCAAGAACTTATCATCCTTGTGAGTTTCACAGGTTTTGTTTTCCTATATTATATCTGGATAAGTAAAGTCTCCCATAATAATTACTTCATTGCAGTTTGACACCTCTTCTATTTGCTTTATTAATAACTTTTCAGTTTCTTCTGTTATTTTTCATGGCCTGTGGAAAACACCATCAGGATTTTGTTATTTTTCCCTCCCTGCATTTCTACCCACAGAGATTTCATTTGTTCATCTCCCACACCTACCTATATCTTCTCATAGCTTTTCGGCATTAAGTAGGATTTAACATAAAGACATACCCCTCCCCCTTCCTGCTTCCCACGGTCTCTTCTGAAGCGATAGTATCCCTGTAAATTTACTGCACAATCGCACTTCCCATAAAACCATGTTTCAGTTATTCCTACTATGTCATCATTTTCTTCAGACATCCTTGTTTCAAACTTGCCCAATTTACTGATCAGACTTCTTGCATTCATTGCCATACAATTTATGCGGTTGTTGTTATTCTTTGTATACATTATCCTACTTATGGTCATATTAGCTATTTAATCAGTTCTAACTGTATTAACCCCTCCCCCTGCTAGACCCCCATTTCTGATACTTGATCCCTAGTCTCTGTCTACACTGTCTTCCTCCTATTTCTCTTTTTGCCATCCCTTCCAGTCCCTAGTTTAAACACTCCTCCAACCTTCTAGCCATCTTCTCCTTCAGCACAGCTGCACCCTCCCCATTGAGATACATCCTGTCCCTACTGCAGAATCTGTAGCTGACAGCAAAGTCAGTCCAGTTCTCCAAGAAACCCAAAGCCCTCTTTCTTACATCAACTCCAAGGTAGTATTTTCGAGAAAACTACCTTGGAGGTCCTTGCCCTAAGCTTAGATCCTAGGTCGCTGAAATCAAATTTTGAGGGTCCTCCATTGACCACTAACTGTGTCGTTGGTGCCAATGTGCAGTTTGAGTAACCGTTTTGAGCGTTCACTTTTCATAAGTGTGTAAATAAAGGCTCACGCTGTATGCAGAAGACAAGTGGGACTGTTATCTTCTGCATACAGCTGTTGCCTTTTCGGAGCGCTAAGCTGCTTTACAGCTGAGCGCTCCAAGCGGGGTATAGAGAACACAGCTGGAGTGCTGTCTTCTGCATACTCCTGCTGTGTTCATGAAGTGCTAAACTGGTATACAGCTGAGCGCTCCGAGAGGGTTATGCAGAACACAGCTGAAGCCCTGTTTTCTACATACTCCTGCTGTGTTCACGGAGTGCACAGCTGGTATACAGCTGAGCGCTCCGTGTGGGGTATACAGAACACAGCTGGACAGCTTGTCTTTTCCATACTTCTACTGTGTTCTCTGAGCAGGATACCAGCTGAAATAATAATATTACCGGTATCCAGCTGAGAACTCAGCGTGCGGTCCTGATAAGACTCATCGTTAACGAAAACTGCACAATGTCCATGTGTTTAGACTCTTCCGAACTACCATCCTCCCCCGCAGCTACCCTGGCGAGTGCCTGCTAAGTGAGTAGCAAACTCCTTCTCATATTGTCACTGGATCGCAGTGTTGCCAGTCACCAATTTAGATCCAGGATGTGGGCTTCCAGATGTGCGACGTGCTGATCAAGGACTGTATACATTGCACAAGTAGCACACTGGACGGCATTGCCAAGCGCTGATCACATTCTACTGGGAATCTACAAATTTACTTACAAGTAAGGAAATAAAGTAGATCACACTCCTCAAGTTTCTCTGCCCTCTCACAACCTCTCATGTGCCTCTGCCCACTTGCAACCTCTCACGTGCCTCTGCCCATTCGCAGCCACTCAAGTTCCTTTGCCCACTCGCAACCTCTCACGTGCCTCTGCCCGTTTGCAATCTCTCAAGCGCCTCTATCCGTTCGCAACCTCTCACGTGCCTCTGCCCGTTCACAACCTCTCATGTGCCTCTGCCTGTTAGCAACCTCTCACGTGCCTCTGCCGGTTCGCAGCCTTTCACGGGCCTCTGCCGGTTTGCAACCTCTCACAGGCCTCTGCCAGCTAGCATCTTAAATTTTAGCGTTTTTTTGAGAGCTTTAAAAAAATAAAAAATAAATACATGTACATGTGAGTGTAATGCAATTTTTTCCTTTGCTTATACAGGGAATAATAGGCGGATGTCAGAAGCATTTTTCATGTGCAAGAAAATTGTAAAGGATGCGATGAAAGTGCGGCACATTGTTTTTGCATAAAAATCACATGAAAATCGCCAGTATAAATACACCCTTAAACTGTGACTTGTTCTGTAACATACAGGGACTGTCGACTTTGGATCATCTGTTTTTGCTAAATATGCCACCCTATAACTAACCAGTTGACCATGATGGCTGTGGGAATCGTTCATTATTTGCTCTGCATGGCACCCAACAAATCTACGGGGTTAAAAGGACATATACGGTAGTAGTGAGCCATTCCACCTCTTGTACAGCAGGTGGTGCGCCTTCACAGTGTAAAGCCCAGTGAGTCTGGTTAAGTGTAACCTATTTTGTCTCTAATATTAAGGCTCATGTTCATGCAATTACACATTTGCACGTTCCTTCCGCTGCCTGCTCAGGAGTAATTACAGAGTCCTTCTGTTATAAAACACTCAGCTTTGTGCATGGAGCAGATTTACAAGAACAGGTTTCCGGTCTGCAAAAGTCATCATTTTCACTGCAGGAGATGTGTCTGACACCGAGACTGCTGTGGGTGTTAACGGTGGACAAATATATACTTGCTGTTACCCAGCTTTCCACTGACACTGAACGGCACATATATTTGCATCATTATTACAACAGTAGTTTTGCACTTTTAGCCATAAACCAGGACGATCAGGATGAACACTGCTGTAGAAATGCTACATTTCAGGGGAATGCTAATTATTGTATTCCTAACGGGCTCAGTGTCCCTTTAATAGCTTGTCATGAAGCCCCCGGTACCCAGCATCCATATTTGATGAAGCAATTCCAGTGTTCTTCTCACTTGCAGCTGCTGTTTGTGCAACAGACATGAAAAAAACAGCCAAGAATTTAATCAGGCGTTTTACTCCGCAATCGGTAATTATAGGAACACTGGATGCGATGGGAAATAATGATTAATTAGACTTTCCCCGCTGCCCGTTACTCTTCAGGCTCCCGCTCAGCCATTCTCCACATTTCATTTTGCACTTTTTGCCTGACATGTATTTTATTAGTTTCACAAAAACAAAAATGAAAAATACCCTATAATGAAGCGAGAAGTGAGAGGCGATTATATAAGAATGTGTCATAATCCAGTCACATCAGGAGCATCAGTCACAATTCTGGTTCCAGCAAGAATAACATGAGTTGAAAGCAACCCTCCAGTCCTGGACAAACAGAGACGGCCGTGCCACTTCTCTGACTAACTGAAGCACACTGTGCATTAGTATAGATCATTAGGGCAAAAACACATTGCCGAATGCGCAACTACGCTGCTCGCTATAGAGTATAGCAGCGCATGAACGGGTCTTTAAAATGTTTACTCTGAGTATTCAAATTCCACGCTATAGCTAACGAGTTTGAATAAAACAGCAGGAGGATAAGTCCTGGCCTATCTTTCCCGCAAGCAGTATTAACTATGTGCAGGAAAGTTAGGGCAAGTCCTATCTTTTCTCGCCCGTACTATTAACGAGCGAGAATACGCTTATGAAAAGGACACTATTAAAATCAATAGTCTTGTTCCGTTATGCGGCCATGATTATCACAGCCACATAATGGGACTAAAACATGCCTATGTGAAGAAGCCCTCAGTCTGAGACATTATACACACTGCTTTAATTATCCAGAGCTGCTCATGTGAGCAGCATTGGCCAGTCAGAGCATCATGCAGTGATTTAGACTAATACCGATACAGTGTTGCCATCTTTGTTGGTCCACGACCAGAGGGTCGCTTTAAGAGTATCCAGCAACCACTAAGCATCAAAGTGCTAACAACCACTTGTCCGTGAATGAGTGCTTCACATACTCCGCCCCTGATCACATGACTGTGACATCATTGCAGGCCCCAAAGCATAAAATATTCAGAGCCTGACAGCAGCAATATGCTGACACGACCTGTTATTAATTCACCATCATGTGATCAGTCACCTGTGCAGCATCCCATAGGGAGACCCCGGACATCTGACATACGTGGGGCGCTGGGAAGGTTAAGTGATGGCTTGTCACGGCAGCACTTAGCAGGCTCCTTTCCCTGAGGGATAACACGCAGCCAAGGCCAGAGTATAACTGCAGGCCACCAAAGACAGGGAATGCCAATAAACAGGAGGATGGGGGTAGTAGTTGTCACGGGTGATGCCACCGTTCCTACACACCAGAATGATCCTTGGCGGAGAATAATCAAAGACAAAGACAGTCTTGTAGTACCACGGGTCCCCAGGAATGGTTAGGGCCCAGTATAAACTTTACTTTGGCAAACCTAAAAAAAATACAATTATTACAAGGCAGTTTCATTTAAGTTTGTACATGGCAGGAAAGACAAGAGATTTGAGATCAGGAAGGAAACTAAGGTTGACACCGATCCTGCAGTCTACGTTATCTGCCAGGAACAGCTCCTGGAAGGGGAACATTTCGGAGGAGCAAAGGGGTAGGGTCACTCCACAGACACTCTTGTCAGCAATTATTAACTTGAAGTATTCCCACCCAGCTTTGGAGATGCATGAGTGAGACTATTAAAGGGAGTTCTTCTACGCGGGGATCCTGGCTCCGGGCGGCCGCGTAGGAAAACTTGAAGATTGATTAGTACCTCTGCACTGGCCTTGTCTGGAGAATTACTAACAACTGCTCACTCTCTTATTTGGGCTCACTCCACTCACATCCAAAATTCAATCATCACGAGATATCTCTCTTCCGCTTCCATCTTCACCACAAGGAAGCTGAAGGTGCTTCCATGTGGCTCTGTGTTGTAGACTCTCTCAGCAGACAAGATGGAACACCGAAGATGGAACTCCTTTCCCGCTGTCAGTCACTCCTTTTTATACCCTCTCTCATACCACATGACATGACAGACTGATACATTTACATGCAGGCACTGATTTTATTAAAGGTAACCACTCAAGCGCTGCAGCTATGCAACACACACACTGGAAATAACAAGACAGGCTTGCACAGTGCATTCACATAAAAATGTTGACCTGTAGAGAGCTGAAGAGATTAGAGAAGAGTCACTGAGAACAGAACCCCGCAGATAACTTTGGAGCGTGGATTCTTCTGTGATCCTGTGAATTCCTCCCTGTCACACCACTTTGTGTTATGCACCATTCCCTGCTGGCGTGTATCTACTGTTTTGGACTGTAAATAATTTCTAAAGTAAAGGAGCACTGCCGACCATTCCCGGTTTTGTTCCTTAAATGTTTCCCTGTGTGTAGACCACTTATTTCATCATCTGGATTCCCCGCTGAGGAAGGAACAGTGGTGTCACGAGTGACAGGACTTTGTAAGGTAATCTACTGTACATCTTGGGTTACTCCTGTGAAAGTTCCCCCAGCGGTAACTTGGACGGGTCCCATGCTACCCACAGGGGAGAGGATGATAGAGCCTCGTGACAAGGCCTATGGCCGCCTGCACACGGGCGGAAATCCCGCGGCGGGATTTCCCGCGGGATTTACGCCGGTCAAAGCCTGCATAGGAGTGCATTACAATACGCACTCCTATGCAGACGCGGCAAACAAACCGCGGCATGTCCTATTTCTGTGCGGGGCTCGCAGAGCCTCGCACAGAAATGTCACTCACGTGGCTGCCGGCTCCGGTCTGCGCATGCGCTGGCTGCCCGGCAGCCGGCACATGAAAGAGCCGGGGCCTCCGGGCGCGGGTGAGTACGCGCTCGTCTCTGCAGGCACTCGGGTAGGGTCTCGCGGCGAGAATTCTCGCCGCCGGATCCGACCCGCTCGTCTGCAGGCGGCCTAAATCTACCCCGCTATCTCCTCAGCTGTGGGCCTGCTCCTTGGACGCTGCATAAGAACTGGTTTAAGGATGTCAAAAAAAGAGACCAAATCCTGTTTGGAGTTCAAGGGTGAAAACTGGGGTTTTCCAAGTGCTGGGTCTTCAGATAGCTCAAAGTCAAATTCGTGTGTGGCAAGGTGGATCCATATCCGCCAGCCTGACACAACCTGGTGTGGTGGTTTACTTATTATCAAATATGCATTAGAACTTCGTTTCTGAAGTTCAATCAAAAACTGATACTGATTCTGACGTCCTTGGATCCCAGGAAGACCTGCTGTCTTACATTAGATGCCTGGAACCTATGAAACTAAAGAAGCTAAATTGGCCTGTATGCCACTGCAAGGTGACTGCAAAATTGTAAACCGATTTCTATTTGTTGTCCCCAAACTCTCAGTATAGCATTTCTATTTTTTCGTTAAAAGCTCAATTGACAAGTGAAACAGACTAAAGGGGGATAGCAAATATGAACAACTGTCTGAGCGGATACACTGCGGATTTTCAGCTGGAATTTGGGGATGGAAAATCTGCAGTATTCTGTAATAGCTTCAAAGTGGATGCGATTTAAATAGATGACATTAAGACGCTGCTTTAAAAATATCCATCTGGAAATTAACATCGCTTTAAATACACCCTGGAGATGGACTGGCGAAATGCACCAAAAACTGAGCATGCGTGTTGGACTGGTTCTAATTGGTTAATCCCCTGATACTTAAAGGGACAATTTCTGCTGCGTATTGAGTTTCAGGAGTGCCAAAGGCAAGTGTTACAAACTGCCAGCTGAGCTGCGAAAGAAGGTCTGAAGAACTGTCCCCAGTGCTGCTGGAAAAGAAGAGAGAGGGATCCTAATCATCCTGGACAGACCGAGAGCCTAACAGCAATGACAAGGAGCCTGTAGAAAGAAGTAAAGTGCAGCGCTCTTGACCCTGTACCACATTGCTGGATCATTTAGGGTTGGTTAAAGCAGCAACTCACACATAACAAATCGTAAGTGAGGCTAGCCTCATCCAAAACTGTAAATGTGCGAACCATAAGAACCCAGGGCAGTTAGTCAGCAGGCCTGCTGCAGGAGAAATTGAGGCTACACTGAGGACACCACTGGTGCCAAGGTTCCAGTGTTTGAGCCCCTGTACACAGATTGATATATTTGTTTACAAGGAGGAAAGTAGAATGGCACCTGGGGTAGTGAACAAACCCTAATTTAAGAGACATCGCAAGTGTATTCTGTAACCTGTACTTTTAATAGACTGTATTAATAGTAATGGAATGGTAACACCTACAGAGAAACTGTATTATATTCTGGGATCAGTATTTCTGTCAAACGGTACTATTTTTAGTGAAGAGTTATTGGTGTTGTTCAGAAGGTATTATTACATACTAGTTGACAGTAGTTCATGTCTAGATGATTGAAGGTAATCATTTAGCTGCTTACTCTTACGCTGTAGTTCTAGCATTTAGAGTCGCACTAACTGAAGCTGACAATCTGATTCCTCACTATTATCCAAACTATTAATTCTGATTCTGCATTCTATTAGTCCATCTTCTGTATCGAATCCTGATTCCTGCATTGCTATACCTCCACCTGCGGAAATGTACATGTGCGAACATACTCTTACTCAACAAATAGAACCTCTTCCCATAATCCACTGGAGTCATTGACATAATAATAATGCAGGGCTACAACAGCCAGGGGCGTAAAATGAGTGTCCATTGAGACATTTAATGGAAAAATTCTAGTAAGCAATGCAACAAATTGCTCTAATAACAGGTAATAGAAGCGCTTAACAAGCAGTATTAAAACAAAATGGATATTAAAAGAAGCATTTCATTGTGCGGCGGCCCAGCGAGAAACGACAACGGGGAGATATTTTGTATCAGTAATGGTCTTTTATATAAAACTATATGATATTAATTACAGAGAATGAAAACAGAGCCATAATAACTCTTCTGTATCAGCTATGACTGTTTTAGCACCTACATAAGTAAAGTTAATTGAAAAGAAGTGTTCCAGGAGAGAGCCAAGACCTGCTCATTCTAGAAGTTGGTTGTGTCGCTTGTAATATTATTAACTTTTCTCTTTTAATTACTTCTAGTATTATTTGCATTCATGCTGACTACAGTACACCAGCGGTACACATGTATGTCTTGAGATGTTTTCTAAAGGGGTTCTCCAAGACTTTTGTATTATGTTATATGCAGCAGTTTAATCACAATCTCTCTCTTTCTACTGGTAATACCTCTAGCTATGCAGCCGAGTGTCCTGCTTGCTTTCCCTGCAGCCTGACTACACTGTACACTCATTTTGAGGCTGTAAGACGTCTCAGAACCACTAAATCCTTCTCTTCTGAAGTCCTAGATAACAGAGAACAGCTTATACAATACTTATTCTAAGCATTTCTTCTCCCCAGGTGCATTATTCTGCATTTGGAAACATTGAATTGCAGTTTCCATTGTTTTGACCATTTATCCAGTTGGGCTAAATCTTTCTTTATCTGCAAGGCACCACCTACAGTATCAACCTTATTGGACACTTTTGTGTCATCAGCAAGCAGACAGATCTTTAACTGTTTAACATTCTCCATCGTAAGGATAGGCCATTAATGTGTATTCCCCCCTGTACCCTCACTCACTTTTCCTTCATTTGAGGTACATATGCTACGGCTTTTCCGCCCGCTGTCCATGCGAGTAGCAGTCATCTATCGCCCCCCAGGTGCTGCTCGCCTGTTTTTGGACCACTTTGCTGCCTGGCTCCCCCACTTCCTATCCTGCGAAATCCCAACCCTCATCTTAGGTGATTTTAACATCCCCACTAATGACCCCAACTCCCCATCTGCCTCTCAGCTTCTATCGCTCACCTCCTCCCTTGGTCTCTCTCAACTCACAGCCTCTCCCACTCACAGGGATGGCAATACTCTTGATCTGGTCTTCCTCCGGCTTTGCTCTGCTTCCAACTTCACTAACTCCCCTCTCCCACTCTCAGATCATAACATCCTCTCTTTCTCTGTCACACTCCCTAACATCTCTCCACACCCACCTACCTATCGTACCTACAGGAACTTAGAGGCCATCCACACACAAGACTTTGCTGAATCCCTACAGTCCTCTCTGTCCCCCATCTCTCTCCTCTCCTGCCCCAACCTGGCCGCCGCTCACTACAACACCGCTCTCAAACATGCCCTGGAAGAAGCGGCGCCCCCCAGGACCCGAGCCATCCGATGTAGACCACGGCAACCCTGGCTCACACCTCAAACGCGCTTCATCCGGCGGTGCTCTAGAAGTGCCGAACGGCTGTGGAGGAAGTCGCAAACGTCTGCAGACTTTCTCCACTACAAATTCATGCTCAAAACCTACAACTTCGCCCTCCACCACGCCAAACAAGTCTACTTTACCTCTCTCGTCTCCTCACTATCGCACAACCCTAAACAGCTCTTTGATACTTTTCACTCCCTTCTCAGCCCTAAACCGCAGCCCCCGGTGACGGATCTCAGTGCTGTTGAACTAGCTGCCTACTTCAAAAAGAAAATTGATGACATCCGTCAAGAAATAACCTCCCAACCCCAGACTAGCCCTGACCTTAGTCTTGTCAGCACTGCAGCTAGCTCCTGCTCACTGTCTGTACTCAGACCAGCAACAGAGGAAGAAGTCTCCAAACTGCTCTTCTCTGCTCGCCCCACCACCTGCGCTAGCGACCCTCTCCCCTCACACCTCCTCCGATCCCTCTCCCCAGTGGTCATCTCGCATCTCACCACTATATTCAACCTCTCTCTGGCCTCTGGCATCTTTCCCTCTTCTTTCAAACATGCCATCATATCCCCATTGCTAAAGAAGCCGACTCTTGACGCAACTGACGTTGCCAATTACCGACCCATCTCAAACCTCCCCTTCATCTCCAAATTACTAGAACGGCTGGTTTACTCCCGCCTTGTAAGCTATCTATCAGAGAACTCTCTCCTCGACCCCCTACAGTCTGGCTTCCGACCCCAACACTCCACAGAAACTGCCCTTACAAGGGTATCAAACGACCTACTGTCAGCCAAATCGAGGGGTGACTACTCCCTACTGATCCTCCTCGATCTCTCTGCAGCATTTGACACAGTTGACCACAAACTCCTCCTCAGTATGCTTCGCTCCATCGGCCTAAAGGACACTGCTCTCTCCTGGTTCTCCTCCTACCTATCTGACCGCTTTTTCAGTGTCTCCTTTGCTGGCTCTACCTCTCCTTCTCTTCCCCTTGCTGTTGGGGTCCCCCAAGGCTCGGTCCTTGGCCCCCTCCTTTTCTCTATCTACACAGCCCCTGTTGGACAAACCATCAGGAGCTTTGGCCTCCATTACCACCTCTATGCTGATGACACCCAGTTATACACCTCTTCCCGTGACATCTCTGCACCTTTCCTCCAAAACATCACCAACTGTCTGTCTGCTGTCTCTAACACCATGTCCTCTCTCTACCTAAAACTAAACCTCTCTAAAACTGACTTACTGGTGTTTCCTCCTTCCACAAACCGACCTCCTCCTGACATCTCCATCTCAGTGTGTGGCGTCACCATAACTCCTAGACAACATGCCCGCTGCCTTGGGGTCATATTCGACTCAGATCTCTCATTTACTCCCTACATCCAGTCAGTGGCCCGAACATGTCGGCTGCACCTAAAGAACATCTCAAGAATCCGCTCCTTTCTCACCATAGACACGCTGAAAACGCTTGTTGTTGCCCTCATCCACTCACGGCTCGACTATTGCAACTCCTTGCTGGTCGGCCTCCCCTGCACCAGACTCTACCCTCTACAATCCATCCTGAATGCGGCAGCCAGGCTCATCTTCCTGTCCAGCCGCTACTCAGATGCCTCTGCCCTGTGCCAGTCACTGCACTGGCTGCCAGTTAAATACAGAATTCAATTTAAACTTATCACCTTCATCCACAAAGCCCTCCACAGTGCAGCGCCCCCCTATATCGCCTCCCTCATCTCAATCCATCACCCAGCCCGGGCTCTCCGCTCGGCAAACGAAACTAGACTGCACACCCCTCTAATTCGAACTTCTCACTCCCGCCTCCAAGACTTCTCCAGAGCAGCATCGGTCCTCTGGAACGCACTACCAAAGAACATCCGGGCAATCCAGGACTCGAAAAACTTCAGGCGTGCTCTAAAGACGCACCTCTTCAGGGATGCATACCGCATTCCCTAAACAAACCCTTCTGTACTCCGCCTGATAACATGTTTCCTGACCTACTGACTGCAATCCCTGCTAGCCATCATAAACCGCTCCTGTAGTCATATTGATCCTGCCGTCGCATAGCTAAATGTCTGACTGTTGTCTGTATATAGCATCCCTCACTCTCCAGCACGCGATACTGTGCACACCTCCAGCCATTTTACCTTCTGTATCACCCCCTTACTTGTAGTATGTAAGCTCGTTGGAGCAGGACCCTCACCCCTATTGTTTCCATCAGCTGATTACGATTGTAACCGTGGTTCTGTAATTTTTTTGTACTTTTGTCTCTGTATTTCCCCTGTCTATGTAAGCGCTGCGGAATATGTTGGCGCTATACAAATAAAGATTATTATTATTATTATTATTATTCCTAGAAAACCCTGTTAACCCAGGCTAAGCTTTTTATGATCTTAGGAGTTGTAAGGGGGCCATGACTTTTAATGCCCAGGTGTCCAAACCCCTCTCAGTCCCCTTATGCTTGTCCCCCAATGTGCCGGTCATGGAGACATTCAATTAGTTAGCCCTGCATAGTATATGCCGTATGTCTCACACATATCCTTCAGGTTAATGCTCCTATCTTGTATTCCAGAGGATTCCATGATCCTAAATTCTCTATACGAAGCTTCCCCTGCTCATTGCGCTCCATATGATGTACTATTTGGCCTGGAGGTGATTTGTGCAGGATTAAATATTACATTTTGGGATATAATGGAGACATCCATAAATTAGCCTCCAACTGACTTTTTAATGATTTGAGCCGCACTGAACCTCATGTTCGGGATGAAGTGTAACTTATAGCGGTAAATTAATGGCATAGAGAAGTGTGCAATTTTGTTCTTAGCTTTTCCAATTTATATTCAGGTGAATGGAGAAATGAGATTATAAGGCATTTTTTTGTGGCGCAGCACAATAATATGCATTATATCAGCAGCATTATAAATGCATGGGGAATTCACGAGGAGCACTGGAGAGCGGGTGAAAAGCGCAAAATTATTTCAAATACAAATATGTAATTTGCAAGGTGAATATCAATTATGGGAGTTGTTGCTGAATACATAGACGACTTCTTTTCTCTGCTTTGAATATAGAAGTTAGATTATGGAGTGTTGTCGAGCAGTCTCCAGAGGTGGGAGGTGGAGGGAGTTGAAGACATTTCGGTACAAATGAGAAAAAGTTGTGGTAGAGTTTGGTGTCCTCAACAACCTGCTGTTCGTGACTGGCTTGTAATCACTGCCCTATGATAAAGGCTAGCGATAGACAGTGGTCATTTGACATATGTTCGCAATGTTGCACTGCTACACTGCAATTAATGAATGTGGTTGTGATAAGACTTGTAAGTTATCAGGACAAGAAAGGTGGAGAAATTCAAACCTATTGGATTCCAGGGCAACCACATTCACTATTATTAGCTGTGACTGTTTCACAGCGTGGGATTGTGATATTATGTCATACAACCACAAGTCACCCCAGCCTAATTCTACTGCCATTCTAGGAATGGAATATACTGCTTTCAAAAGCCGGGAAGCACATAGCAGAAGGAGGGCTCTAGAGGTAGGAAATAATAGGCTGCCTGTGAAGATAGGTAGCCTAGTAGTTGGTCGCTCGAGTAATGTGCCTTAGCCGAGTATTTTCCCGCTCGTCCCCAAAGATTCGGGGGCCGGCAGGGGGTGGGGAGCAGCGGGGGAGAGCGGTGAGGAACGGAGATCTCCGCTCACCCCTGCTCCCTGCCGCAACTCACCTGTCAGCCGCGGCGGCCCCCGAATCTTTAGGGATGGGCGGGGAGATACTCGGCTAAGGCACATTACTCGAGCGAGTAGTGCTTTAGCGAGTATACTCGCTCATCTCTAGTCATAATACAATGTACAACATAAGAAGTACAATGTATTATGTAAGTGATCAAACAACTGCATCTTCAAGTCTGCTTGTGGGACTAAAATATTGGGAAAAAAACTGAAAACAAATGTTTTCAAGTATAAACAAATTCAAGAAAAAAACAACAAAAATGTTGTTTTACCAGTAAAAAATACATTATTATGGGCAGGGCCAGATTAAGGAGCAGTCAATTATGATAAAGCTTCCCCTATGCCAGTGTTTTCCAACCTTTTCAGCCTTGGGACACCCCTGGGAAACATTTTTACGGTGTGGCACCCCTCCCAAAAGGGTAATATTGGTGGCCCAGTAGTATTAGCCACCCTTTATATTGGTGGCCCCATTAGTAATAGCAACCCCCTATAGTGGTGGCCCCAGTAGTAATAGCGCACACTATATTAGCCCCGGTAGTAATGGTGACCCCCACAGTGGCCTCGGTAGTAATAGGTGACCCCTATTGTGGCCCTGGTAGTAATAGGTGAACCCTATTGCAGCCCCAGTTGTACCATGTTTCACCAAAAGTAGGCCCTACCCTGACAATAAGACCTACCTTGGGTTTCGGGGGAGGCTTGAAATATAAGACCTAGCTAACCTGCCCCCCCCCCCCCCAAAAAAAAATCGTATGGTGTAAGGTCATTTTATAATCCTACCCTCTTCTATCCTACAAGATGCAAGATCCTCATTGTTTCAGCTGAGTAGTAAATGATGGCATCTTCACGTGTTCTTCGCCACTACTTTCTAAACGCTCTGACTCAGTGTCTTGTCCTCTGTTCTCATCTCCTCTAAGTGGCGTTTCACTAATGGATCATCCCGCAGCACGACTAACACCCGGATTACCCTTCCCTTTCTGGTTTCTGCCACGCATTGCTGCAGCAAAAGAAATTGTGTAGCATAAATGACTTCAATGCAATTGTTTCGAGATTGGAAGTAAAAAAAACTGCATGAGATGAATATGGAATCTAATAGGATTTAGGAAATGATAGTGCGCACATCAGTGCAGAGATATGACCACCAACCCAGCTGTGGGCAGCGCATCATGGATTAGCTGCAGCTGGGACAATTCATCTGGCTAGACCGTATAATCTGCTTATAGGATTCATCAACAGACAAAAGGGAATCAGTACACGTCTTCTTATCTGCGCCGGAATCTCCAGCCGCAGGTTCTGTCACATATTCGGCCAAATATACCGGAAGAAAAAACATTGCATGCAGCGCCTATTCTTCCATCCAGAAGCCGGGCAGCTGGGCGGAAGGCAGACAGACAACATTATAGTCAATGGGGTCCATCCGGTGCTGTTCGGTTCTATCCAGAGACAGAACCATTCAGCCGCAAGGATTCCCCTTTCCAGCTCCCAGAAGAGAGCATGACAGCGGAATCCCCAATGCAGGGGTGAAACCATGATGCCCACTACTGGTAACGTCATCTACAGTGTTTGGATGTCTACAACAGGTCACTGTTTATATCCAAAGCATATATGGTAACTTTAGAAATATGCTGTTTGCTGATTGTATATTGATCATTAGTTACATTATGTTCTTTTTTTTTTCTAGTCACATCCAGTTTTGGAAATCATGCTGATTGACCTTGGAAGCAGACAACACACTTTGCCTTTTAGGCATGAGACATTTCAGATTATGGTTTAACTACAATAGATATACAGACAGACTGAAAGATATAAAAGAGACAGACAGACAGATAGCACATACATATCCTGCAGAAAGAGGTAGATAAGAGAGAGAAGAGAGACGCCATATTCACACAGATTATATTCTTGTTATATTCTGCTGTGAACACAAAACTTGCAGAAAAAAACAACTCATTATTTGCAATGGGGGTATGTACATGGGCAATTTCTCTCTCTCCCAGCAGCACTCCAAGATAGAAAATCGCAACATGTCCTATTTTTTTGCAATATTGCTCTTTATTTTCTTTGGAAAAAAAAACATATTGCATTTGCATCCAGATACAATTTTTTTATGTGGATAGAATGCAATTTTTTATTTATCCTATTGAAATAACATGCCATTTTCATGTGTGTGAAAATGGCAAATGCAGCGATGCAATACATTTTTCTCGCAAAACGCATCGCAGCAAAAATCGCAGAATTGCAAGTGCAATATTGGTCTCAGTTTCTTGGACAGATATCACACTTGTCCGTTTGAATGCATTCAAGGAGAGAGATTAAATAGAAAGATATAACACTGATGATAGATAGATAGATAGTAGAGATGAGCAAGCGTACTCACTGAGACAAACTACTCGAGCGAGTAGTGCCTTATGCGAGTACCTGCCCGCTCGTCTCAAAAGAGTCGGGTGTTGGCGGGGAGCGGTGGGAGAGAGCGGGGAGGAACGGGTGGGTGGGGGGAGATCTCTCTCTCCCTCTCTTCCCCCCGCTCACCCCTGCTCACTCCCGCAACTCACCGCTCTCCCCCGCCGGCACCCAAATCTTTTGAGATGAGTGGGCAGGTACTCGCATAAGGCACTACTCGCTCGCTCATCTCTAATAGATAGATAGATAGATACCCTGTTTCCCCCAAAATAAGACCTATCCTGAAAATAAGCTCTACCCTGATTTTTCAGGGAGGCTTGGAATATAAGCCTACTCCAAAAATAAGCCCTAGCTGCATTACATTAAAAAAAAGAAATACATTACCTAGCAGGCTCAATCAATGTCCTTCCCGCTGCTCTCCAGAGCTCTTTCAGGGACCTAGACTGAGTGGAGCTTGTGGAGGCAGGATTTATGAATTGGCCAATCAATGCTGCGACTCAGCCAATTCATAAATCCCACCTCCACAATGCGATGGCTGTGATTGGCTGAGCAGCGGTCGAAGAACCAATCAATGCCACGCTTGATGAACCAAGCACAGCCAGAGCTGTTGCTTCCTGAAGGCAGCACTTATGAATCCTGTAACAAGGAAGTGAACTTCTAAGGGGAGCCGAGGACTGCAAGAAGCGTGTGGGTGCTCCGGAGAGCAGTGGTAGGGACATAGACCGAGCCTGCTAGGTATGTATAAGACATCCTGTAGTGGCCCAGTACAACGGGGCCCCTCTATAACTCTATGCATGCATTTGTCTTGTGTCTTCTGTGTTGCAAGAATGGTGTGCATTGCCCTGCTGCAGCACTGAAAGAGTTAATTGTATTTTAGCTGACTGTCTGGAAAATGTATCCGTTTGTTTGTCATGTGACTTTGTGAGATATATGTGCTTGCAAGGCATGTGCAAGAGGCTTCTGTTCTGAGAGTGTTCTGGACCTGCAGCAGAGAGGTCTTCAGAAGTTCCACACAGGTACCTTCAACCTGTGTGGTTCAGAATGGAAGAGGCAGAGAGGTCTTCAGTAGAGATGAGCGAACGTACTCGTCCGAGCTTGATATTCGTGCGAATATTAGGGTGTTCGGGATGCTCGTTACTCGTAACGAGTACCACGCGGTGTTCCGGTTACTTTCAGTTTCCTCTCTGAGACGTTAGCGCGCTTTTCTGGCCAATTGAAAGACAGGGAAGGCATTACAACTTCCCCCTGTGACGTCCAAGCCCTATACCACCCCCCTGCTGTGAGTGGCTGGGGAGATCTGATGTCACCCGAGTATAAAAATCGGCCCCTCCCGCGGCTCGGCTCAGATGCCTTGTGAGTTAGCTGAGGGAAAGTGGTATCGTGCTGGAGCTGCTGTAGGGAGAGCGTTAGGAGTTAGTGTAGGCTTCAAGAACCCCAACGGTCCTTCTCAGGGCCACATCTAACAGTGTGCAGTACTGTGTTAGCACTGTATTTTTTTTTTTTTTCTTCAAAATTGGATCTGCAGAGCATTGCGCCCTGCAATAGGGACAGAAGTGGTGGTTAGGCAGGGAGAGTGTTAGCAGTGAGTGTAGGCTTCAAGAACCCCAACGGTCCTTTCTAGGGCCACATCTATCCGTGTGCAGTACTGTCCAGGCTGCTGTTAGCAGTGTTGCATATTTTTTTTTTCTTCTCAAAACCGGCTGTGCAGACCATTGCACCCGGCATTAATACTACAGGGATAGAATTGTGTAGGCAGGGCCAGAAGACATACATTATTCATTGAATAGACGCAGTGTGGCTTTTCCTTTGAAAAACAAGGGAAAAAATTCTATTTCGCCTGCCTCTGACAGTCCTCAGGGCTCTGGATACGTGTGTGCTGCGTGCAGAACGTTAAAAAATATCAGACGCAGCCAGCTACGTTTTACTGCAGGCTTGCGCCAATTTTTTTCCTGCATGGGAAATCCCTGATCTGCTGTAGCGAATAACTTTGCATCACTGCAGTTCTCTGACACATTTGCAGGGCCACAACACAGTTATTAAACTTAGTAGTATTCATTGAATACACGCAGTGTGGCTTTTCCTTTGAAAAACAAGGGAAAAAATTATATTTCGCCTGCCTCTGACAGTCCTCAGGGCTCTGGGTACGTGTGTGCTGCGTGCAGAACGTTAAAAAAAATCAGACGCAGCCAGCTACGTTTTACTGCAGGCTTGTGCCAATTTTTTTTTCTGCCTGGGAAATCCCTGATCTGCTGTAGTGAATAACTTTGCATCACTGCAGTTCTCTGACACATTTGCAGGGCCACAACACAGTTATTAAACTTAGTAGTATTCATTGAATACACGCAGTGTGGCTTGTCCTTTGAAAAACAAGGGAAAAAATTCTATTTTGGCTGCAGGCTTGCGCCAATTTTTTTCCTGCATGGGAAATCCCTGATCTGCTGTAGCGAATAACTTTGCATCACTGCAGTTCTCTGACACATTTGCAGGGCCACAACACAGTTATTAAACTTAGTAGTATTCATTGAATACACGCAGTGTGGCTTGTCCTTTGAAAAACAAGGGAAAAAATTCTATTTTGGCTGCAGGCTTGCGCCAATTTTTTTGCTGCCTGGGAAATCAAATCACTGGTAATACACCATGCTGAGGGGTAGGGGTAGGCCTATAGGACGTGGACGCGGGCGAGGACGCGGAGGCCCAAGTCAGGGTGTGGGCACAGGCCGAGCCAGTGCGGTGGCCAGGTGTAGAGGCAGGGCCAGACCGAATAATCCACCAACTGTTTCCCAAAGCGCCCCCTCGCGCCATGCCACCCTGCAGAGGTCAAGGTGCTCTACGGTGTGGCAGCTTTTCAGAGACGCCTGACGACCGACGAACAGTGGTGTGCAACCTTTGTCGCGCCAAGATCAGCTGGGGAGGCACCACCAACAGCATGCGCAGGCATATGATGGCCAAGCACCCCACAAGGTGGGACGAGGCCCGTTCACCGCCTCCGGTTTGCACCACTGCCTCTCCCCCTGTGCCCCAACCTGCCACATGGATCCAACCCCCCTTTGAGGACACAGGCACTACCGTCTCCTGGCCTGCACCCACACCCTCACCTCCGCTGTCCTCGGCCCCATCCAGCAATGTCTCTCAGCGTAGCGTCCAGACGTTGCTAGCGCCACAGTTTGAGCGTTAAACGTGCACATTGCAAAATTGATCAGCCTAGAGATGCTGCCGTATAGGCTTGAGGAAACGGAGGCTTTCAAAAGCATGATGGTGGCGGCTGCCCCGCACTACTCGGTTCCCAGTCGCCACTACTTTTCCCGATGTGCCGTCCCAGGCCTGCACGACCACATCTCCCGCAACATTGTACGCGCCCTCACCAACGCGGTTACTGCCAAGGTCCACTTAACAACGGACACGTGGACAAGCACAGGCGGGCAGGGCCACTATATCTCCCTGATGGCACATTGGGTGAATTTAGTGGAGGCTGGGACAGAGTCAGAGCCTGGGACCGCTCACGTCCTACCCACCCTCCGAATTGCGTGCCCCAGCTCGGTGGTGGTATCTGCGGGGGTGTATGCTTCCTCCACTAAACCACCCTCCTCCTCCTCCTACGCAACCTCTGTCTCGCAATCAAGATGTGTCAGCAGCAGCACGTCGCCAGCAGTCGGTGTCACGCGGCGTGGCAGCACAGCGGTGGGCAAGCGTCAGCAGGCCGTGCTGAAACTACTCAGCTTAGGAGAGAAGAGGCACACGGCCCACGAACTGCTGCAGGGTCTGACAGAGCAGACCGACCGCTGGCTTGCGCCGCTGAGCCTCCAACCGGGCATGGTCGTGTGTGACAACGGCCGTAAGCTGATAGCGGCTCTGCAGCTCGGCAACCTCACACACGTGCCATGCCTGGCCCATGTGTTTAATTTGGTGGTTCAGCGCTTTCTGAAAAGCTACCCCCACTTGTCATACCTGCTCGGAAAGGTGCGCCGGATCTGTGCATATTTCCGCAAATCACACACGCACGCTGCCACCCTGCGGACCCTGCAACATCGGTTTAATCTGCCAGTGCACCAAATGCTGTGCGACGTGCCCACACAGTGGAACTCTACGCTCCACATGTTGGCCAGACTCTATGAGCAGCGTAGAGCTATAGTGAAATACCAACTCCAACTTGCGCGGCGCAGTGGGAGTCAGCCTCCTCAACTATTTACAGAAGAGTGGGCCTGGTTGGCAGCCATCTGCCAGGTCCTTGGAAAATTTGAGGAGTCTACCCAGGTGGTGAGCGGCGATGCTGCAATCATTAGCGTCACCATTCCTCTGCTATGCATCTTGAGAAGTTCCCTGGAAAGCATAAAGGCAGACGCTTTGCGCTCGGAAACAGAGCCGGGGGAAGACAGTATGTCGCTGGATAGTCAGAGCACCCTCCTGTCTATATCTCAGCGCGTTGAGGAGGAGGAGGAGCATGAGGAGGATGAGGAGGAGGGGGAAGAGACAGCTTGGTCCACTGCTGAGGGTACCCATGCTGCTTGCCTGTCATCCTGTCAGCGTGTATGGCCTGAGGAGGAGGAAGAGGAGGAGGAGGAGGAGGAGGAGGATCCTGAAAGTGATCTTCCTAGTGAAGACAGCCATGTGTTGCGTACAGGTACCCTGGCACACATGGCTGACTTCATGTTAGGATGCCTTTCTCGTGACCCTCGCGTTACACGCATTCTGGCCACTACGGATTACTGGGTGTACACACTGCTCGATCCACGGTATAAGGAGAGCCTTTGCACTCTCATTCCCGAAGAGGAAAGGGGTACCAGAATGATGCTATACCACAGGGCGCTGGTGGACAAACTGATGGTAAACTTCCCATCGACAGCGCTAGTGGCAGAAGGCGCAGTTCCGAGGGTCAGGTAGCAGGGGAGGCGCAGAGATCAGGCAGCATGTACAGCGCAGGCAGGGGAACATTCTCCAAGGCCTTTGCCAGCTTTATGGCTCCCCAGCAAGACTGTGTCACCGCTCCCCAGTCAAGGCTGAGTCGGCGGGAGCACTGTAAAAGGATGGTGAGGGAGTACGTAGCCGATCGCACGACCGTCCTCCGTGACGCCTCTGCCACCTACAACTACTGGGTGTCGAAGCTGGACACGTGGCCTGAACTCGTGCTGTATGCCCTGGAGGTGCTTGCTTGTCCTGCGGCTAGCGTCTTGTCAGAGAGTGTGTTTAGTGTGGCTGGGGGAATCATCACGGATAAGCGTACCCACCTGTCAACCGACAGTGCCGACAGGCTTACACTCATCAAGATGAACAAAGCCTGGATTTCCCCAGACTTCTCTTCTCCACCAGCGGACAGCAGCTATACCTAAGCAATACGTAGGCTGCACCCGCGGATGGAAGCATCGTTCTCTCTCACCATCCAAAACGGGGACATTTCTGCTTCATCAATCTGTGTATAATATTCCTCCTCCTCCTCCTCCTGCTCCTCCTCCTGAAACCTCACGTAATCACGCCGAACGGGCAATTTTTCTTAGGGCCACAAGGCTCACTCATATAATTTTTCTAAACAATTTTTATACGTTTCAATGCTCTTAAAAGCGTTGGAATTTTAACTTGAACCAATTTTTCGTTAAACTGGGCTGCCTCCAGGCCTAGTTACCACTTAAGCCACATTAACCAAAGCGATTAATGGGTTTCACCTGCCATCTTGGTTGGGCATGGCCAATTTTTACTGAGGTACATTAGTACTGTTGGTACACCAATTTTTTGGGGCCCTCACCTACAGTGTAATCATAGCAATTTGTATGTTCTTCGCCTGCACTCATGGTACAGAAAGGTGTGTAGGGTTGGCCTACACTTTAGCTACATAAATGTAACTTGGGCCTTGGCTATACTGCAGCTACTGAAATGGAACTAAGACTGCGCTCCCACTATACTGCTGCTTCGGAATTGTTCCTGGGGCCTGTGTAGGCTGCTACTATTACTTAAATGGAACTTAGACTATGCTCCTCCTATACTGCTGCTTCGGAATTGTTACTGGGGCCTGTCTTGAGTGCTACTATTACTGAAATGGAGCTAATACTGTGCTCCCCCTATAATGCTGCTAGTGATATGTTAGTGGGGCCTGTCCTAATGCTACGGCTGAAATGTTACGAATTCTGGGCTCTGCCTATACCGCTGCTAATGGTATGTCTCTGGGGTGTGGAAACAGAGGCTTCCCAAAGACATGATGGCGGCGAGGCCATTTCCCACCAACGCGGTTACTGTTAAGGTGCATATAACCACGGACACGTGGAGAGGACACGTAGTGCCTCAAAAACATCCCCCTCCTCCTCCAACAATGAAAACATTCTTGGCAAATGCCTTTGCATTGGTTCGTCTGGTGGCAGTCCAAGAATTTCACCTTTACCGACACAACAAGAGAGCCCCCCACCATCCCCCCGCCACGGCCCACTTAATCCTGGCCGCATTCCGAAAACCAACAAAATACAACCGTGCTACTAGGTCCGCAGTCACCACCACATTACCACCAACGCGGTTACTGTTAAGGTACATATTACCAGTCTGACTGGGGCATACAGACACCTTGACAGAATGAATAGTGTGTGGCACATAGGTTCCCCATTGCTATGCCCACGTGTGCAGCTCCTGATGGAGGTGGCACAGGATTGGATTTCTCATTGCTTCTGTACAGCATTGTGGGCTATCGCCCCACCACTTTTAAAGAGGGTCGCTGCCTAGCCGTGCCAACCCTCTGCAGTGTGTGCCTGCAGTTCCTCCTCATGGCAGACGCACTTATAAATAGACATGAGGGTGGTGTGGCATGAGGGCAGCTGAAGGCTGCGCAGGGACAGTTTGGTGTGCGCTGTGGACACTGTGTCGTGCAGGGGGGAGGGGGGTTGGGCAGCATGTAACCCAGGAGAAGTGGCAGCGGAGTGTCATGCAGGCAGTGATTGTGCTTTGTTGGAGGTAGTGTGGTGCTTAGCTAAGGTATGCATTGCTAATGAGGGCTTTTCAGAAGTAAAAGTTGTTGGGAGGGGGGGGGGCACTCTTGCCGCTATTGTGGCTTAATAGTGGGACCTGTGAACTTGAGATGCAGCCCAACATGTAGCCCCTCGCCTGCCCTATCCGTTTCTGTGTCGTTCCCATCACTTTCTTGAATTGCCTAGATTTTCACACATGAAAACCTTAGCGAGCATCGGCGAACTACAAAAATGCTCGGGTCGCCCATTGACTTTAATGGGGTTCGTTACTCGAAACGAACCCTCGAGCATCGCGATAATTTCGTCCCGAGTAACGAGCACCCGAGCATTTTGGTGCTCGCTCATCTCTAGTCTTCAGGAGTTGGCTATACCACTGCCATCCCCCACCTCTCCACTGCCGGAGAAGTGTTCAGGGGAGCCATCCAGATGGGAGTTTATTCGGCGCAATGGTCTGAAGCCTGCCCGGCAGAGATCTTCTCCAGGATCCGCCACGTGGGAAGAGGTGGCCACTTCCACAAGTGTTCCCTGCATGGAAACCCATCCGCCGCAAGTGGAATCTTTCTCCTACCAGCCATGGATTGTGATCCACAGGGACAATACAGCGCCCCGAGCGGTTGTACCTCCATGGTTGCATCCCCACTTAAGGGACTTTGAGGACCCTCAGGTTGAGCACTATATACAAGACTGCCAACAGATGGCGCCCCCAGTTGAGCTGTGACGACCCATCAGCGGACCTCCACTTACAGCTGCACTTCCCAGAGAATGAAGAACCCGAAGCTACACACTAGATCACTACTTGGTGTTAAAGAGACTCCAGATGTTGTGAGACTTTGTTTATTGTCTCAGAAACTTGTCTTTTTTGGTCACTTTTCTGGACTTTATTGAAAAGGACTTTGGTTGTTGCCCTTTGCTAGGCTCCTATAAAGAATCTAAAGTTTTTTTCCTCTTTTCCCCTCTTTATAATCAAAACATTTATTTTTGCAAAAGGTGATTTATATTGCATTGATGTGATATTGTTATGCAACATTTAAGTTTTGTGCAGGAGGGGTAAAGCAAGTATGTGAAAAGTAAAGTTGTTTGCCTCTAGTGAATGTCTGTATGGGTAATTGTTGATTCAAGTGGGAGGTTCCTTTCCTGTGAGTTTTTTAGCTGTGTAAAAGTGTGACGACATGCTCTTCTACCTGTCCCTGGGGAGGCATCTACAACATCATTATTTTCAGGTCAGTTGGGAGTATATACCTCAGGTTACTACCCTTCATGAGATAGTCTTCCGGAATAGTGATGAATGATTCCACTTTTTTTGTGTTACTACTACCAGTCAACCCTTTCTCAGTTTTGTGACTAGTAACGGTGTGATGCCTTGCGTCTCTTTTTACTAGTCCTTGGAAAGAAGAATTATGTAAGTGCCCCATGGCAATGTTATTGCATCCTGGATTCTGTCCACAGATTTTTGTGGTAATGGCCATACCACTTTTCCGCACACTCCGTCATAGAAATAAACACTAGACACAAAACGTGACATCGTGAGTAGTCTTAGTACACTTTGATGGGTAAGCTCAAAGTAGCACTGAAAGGTGAGTTGTGTTTACAGGTTTCGCCTTGCAATTCAGCGGCTGTGTAGATTGTGCTCCAGATGTTATTGTGTAGGACACTGAAAGCTAGTCCATTCCAGACGAATGCACTCTGTTTAAGAGGTGCCGGGGTCGGCTTGTAGGTGGGAACTGTACTGGCCCAGTACAACAGGGCCTCTCCATAACTGTATGCATGCATTTGTCTTGTCAGTGTCTTCTGTGTTGCAAGAATGGTGTGCATTGCCCAGCTGCAGCACTGAAAGAGTTAACTGTCTGGTATGTGAGCTGACTGTCTAGAAAATGTATCCTTTGTTTGTCATGTGACTTTGTGAGATATATGTGCTTGTAAGGCGTGTTCAAAAGGCTTCTGTTCTGAGTTCTGAGAGTGTTCTGGACCTGCAGCAGAGAGGTCTTCAGGAGTTCCACACAGGTACCTTCAACCTGTGTGGTTCAGAATGGAAGAGGCAGAGAGAATAGCCTAATGACTGTCAGCGATCACTACCCCCCAAGAGTTCGGCAGCGTGAACCTGACCGTGAGTGTGGACTGGTAGAGCTTGGAAGAGAGAAGAGAGTGTGGTACCGGGCCAGGACTTACAGATAACTGTGGCTGTGGTTTCTCCTGACATCCTGTGAGTTCTCCCTGTCACACCACCTGTCTAGGGAACTGCTGAACTGTATTTGCTGCTAAAGTTTGAGTAAAACGACCAGTCGCCCATCCTTTTTTTCGGAGGCGATGTCTTGAAAATTACCCGTGTGTGTGGATTTACTCCAACAACTAGGAATTCCCCCATGGAAGCTGTGCCAGAGAGGATTTACTCCACCATCTAGGAATTCCCCACTGCAGAAGAAACGGTGGCGTCACAAGTGACGAAAAGGACTCAGGTAATCCCCAAGTGGGTCCCTGCTTATTAACCTGCCCTTGACCCTTGGACATGTCACCAGTTACCCTCCGGGTGGGAGACGGTAGAGCGACCGTGACAAGGCCAAACTCTACCCCGCTGTCTCCTAGTCCGTGGTTCGCTTCTCGGACACTGCAATTCCCTAAAAATAAGACCTAGCCCCCCTTTTAGGGCAAAAATTAATATAAGACAGGATCTTATTTTCGGGGAAACACGATAAATAGATAGATAGATTTGCATTCTTCATAACTTCCCACTGTTCTCCTAGTTTCGTCTAATCAGTGTCTTGCTATGAACCTGCTTCACTAATTCAAACTGTATGAACATGTCAGAGTAAATTCTATATAATTATGCATGAAAGAGAGTAGACGCATTTGTCATCATGTCCCAGGAACATTCCACGCTCTTAACGGAGGCGGCATCCTGTCTTCAGTAAATTAAAGGGGGGTCTGCGGTATTCTGGTCGCATGATACGTTAGTCCCATCATAAAATATTTGAATAAAGATGAAATATGAGCAGTGGGGGAAGAGGAATAACACTAATCTTCTGGAAGATATACATCATTAGTGCCATTTTCAAGTTAGAGGACAAATTGTTTAGATATCCTTGGAAAACTTTCACCCTATTTCTTGCCACGGATCAAGGGTGCAACTACCAGTTTAGCAGTTGCTACGGTGGCTAGCAGCCAGAGATGCAGCTTTAGGGCATACTTCTCAACTATCTCATAATGTCTGGAACCAGGAAGCTTCTGGAAAAAGGGGTGGCCTTCCTTACATCCAGAAGAGTTAGCAAGTCTCCTGAGTACGGATAAGGAGGGCAGCGCAGAGGGGAGGGTTGCTGTTCATAGCAAATTTTAATATTTTTTGTAAAGTGGCTGAATGCGGTGAAATAAGAAGCAACACTATTTTCACTTCTTTCACTTACCCGCATCTCCAGTTACCATCTCGCTGGTCCTCACTCAACTCTAGAAAGTGTGATCACATGATGTCTGAGCATGTGACCACTGTGGCCAATTACTGGACTCAGGGGTATACATTCGGATGGCAGGGATTGGCCACAGTGGTCACATGTTCAGGTGGTGTGTGACTGGCTTCCAGGAGGTGAGATGAGACAAGTGGGACTGTGACTGGAGCAGTGCAGGGGGTAAAAGAGTTAAATATAGTAGTGTCATTTTTTAAAAATTTTATAGCATTTAGCCACTTTATTAAAAAAAATTAAAGCTGCTGGACAACTTCTTCCTAGCATAGAGGGCTAATAACTGTGGAAGCCACATATGTGGGCTTATTACTATTGGGCTGCAAAGAGGGGATTTTTATTGTAAGACGACAAAGTGGGCTTATTACTGTGGGGGCATATTACTGTAGCATGTAGAAATGGGTGGTGGCCTGTGAAAAACGATGCAATTTTCATGCAAAAATCTTTTTGCGGTACGCCATGCACACCTCTCTCTACCTCCCCCCTGAAGGCAGTTTATAAAAGTGTGCTCTTCGAAATGCTATTGCACCAAGCCCTGTGCTTGAGGGGTTCTATGGCAATACAAATAAAAGTGTAGCCATAGTACCCCTCAAGTGCATAAACCAGTGATATATTTGTTTTTTGACTACTCAAACTCCGCGCTCAAAAAAGCGACAAGATAGGTCATACCCTATCTTTTTTACATGCGAGAAAGATATGGGCTCCTGCACACTTGCGTTTTTCTTGCACGTTTTTTTCACTCGATTGTCAATGGGACTTTGTAATGTTAAAAACGCATCGCACAAAAATCGCAAAGCACAAACTTGCGATGCAATTTTAACATTAGAAAGTCCCATTGACAATCGCGTGAAAAAAATGTCGCGATATCGCGTGAAAAAAACGTGCAAGACAAACGCAAGAGTGCAGGAGCCCTTAGTGACTGGAATTCTCACTCTTCCACAGTCAACTGTGGCTCAACAAAGATGTAAAAGGGACAATAAGCAACATAAAGAAAATGCTTAAACTACTAAAACAAGAATGCAGTGAAGAAGCACTAACAACCTCTAAGGAAAATATAATTTATGTAAAAAGCAGTAAAGGTGGAGACAGAGAGACTTATTGCCAAAGAGAGTAATATTAACCCTAAACTGTTCTTTAATTATATAAATAGTAAAAAAGATTAATACTGAAAGTGTTGGCCCTTTAATAACTCGGAAATATTGTAGAGGGTGATGGGGTTGTAGATGTGAGTGTAAAGTCCATAATGTTTAACCCCTTAATATCAAATGATGTGAGTTTACGTCCTGGTAGGGTGGTATTCAATGCAATGTAAACTTACATCCTGTGGATGGTGGGTGCTCAGAATTGAGCCCATACCATTCCGAAACAACAGCCTCCTGCTGCAACAACAGGGATTGATAAGAAAAGCGACCCCAGATGTAAAGGGTTCACAAAGAAAGTCATCGCTCCTCTGGACACTATACACTGGTGTCTGGGCTTGTCATGGCCTATGATCACTATTGTCATAGAGATCAGAGCTTTTCATGGGTCAAGTCCCCTACAGGGACATAAAAAATGTAAAAAAGGAAAAATAAGTAAACCAAAAAAACGCCCCTTCTTTGTGCAGCTTCCTCTGTTTGTATAAAAATTAAATCCCATATATTTGGTATCATGATATGCGTAACCATCTATGCAATACATTGAACCCACTATTTTTCCTGTACAACAAAAACTATAAATGCTTACTTTGTTCATTTTGCCTCATGAATACTGCAATAAAAGTGACCATAAAAGGGGTATGTACTAGGGATGAGCGAGTATACTCGCTAAGGCACTACTCGCTCAAGTAATGTGCCTTAGCCGAGTATCTCCCTGCTCGTCCCGAAAGATTCGGGTGCCGCCGCGGGGCGGGGAGCTGCGGGGGAGAGCGGGGAGGAACGGAGGGGAGATCTCTCTCTCCCTCTCTCACGCCCGCTCTCCCCTGCTCCCCGCCGCAACTCACCTGTCAGCTGCGGCGGCCCCCGAATCTTTCGGAACGAGCGGGGAGATACTCGACTAAGGCACATTACTTGAGCGAGTAGTGCCTTAGCGAGTATACTCGCTCATCCCTAGTATGTACTCCAAAATGGTACAAATATAAAAAAACTGTGCTTTATCCACTCTTTAACATTATAGTCCCTTTTCTAATCCAAAAAAGTTATAGTACCCCCTCTTTGGCCCCACAAAGTGATAGTGCCTCTCTATGGCAGAATAACGTGATAAGCCCTTTCTTTGGCCCCACAAAGTTATAATGCCCCTTTTTGTGCTCCTGCAGTCCACAGCTCCCCTAAAACTCCAGCTAGCAGTAGCTTGACAATCCCGATAACATACACTACTGCTGATCTGTATGCCACACAGTTCTGGGCAGTGCAGGACTTGACCAGTTCCCCGTCTCCTGCTCTGAATACAGTAAGTGACGGATTTGGGGTGAGAAGTCTGGCTCTGCACTGCACTGAGCAGTATGGCTTCCAGACCGGCAGTAGTGTGAGTGATCAAGATTGGTTGGGGCCCAGTGAGTTAGGGAATGGGTCCATTCAGCCCCAGGTCCCCTTGCCTCATTTGCGCTATAGCAGCTGTGTGGTCTGCCACCTTTGGCAGCATGCCACTGTGTCAGAAGGTCCTTGCCCTATACCTGAAGTGTCACTGTGTCCTCGTGCTCTACTCTAAATGTCAATGTCGTTAGCCTCTCCCGCGAAATGTCAGGAAGTCATTACCCTGTACTTCAAATGCTAATGTGTCAGTCTAGGTTTCTATATCTCATAATTTCTAGTTCTTCAGGCTGAACACCTCTGTATTGTAGAATGTGAGTAAGTGGAGGCTGTATGAAGGTATGACGTGAAGACAGAGTATACAGAGCTGTAGGCACCCTGTGTGTCACTGTATGGTTCTAGAGGCAAATACCTACATAATGTGGCATCTGCTGAAAAACACCATACTGTATATTGCTTTGTATGAAACCAGAGACATACAGGGGTACAGGTAGGCCCTATAGATTTCTATTGGCGCTTTATTATAACTGTTATTGAGTGGTAACACGATTTTGCCTATGAGCCCTTAAACTGGTGAGGATGGCAGTTTCTAACGCTGGTCTTCTCCTCCTGTTCCACTTGTTCTTGACTCCTCATCTTTACTGAATCTGATTGGCGACTCATTTGCCTCTGGATCAATGTAACATGTCTGCTTATCCTCCTGGTCCCCGGCGGGTGAAGTTGCTGCCTGTGAAACCAAAACCTTTTCATTCGGGGAAATGGTTTGTAACAATTAGGGTTTGGATAATTAATATAACAGATGTCTCTGAGAATATCAGAATAACAGGATCGTGCCTGCTACAGACCATGCCAAAATCTCTAAGAATTGGCAAGCAGCCGTCTCCAGACACTCACTGGTTTATCTTACTACAAAGACGCCAATAGATAATATTATGTACATGAGCAAAATAAAAGCGAGATCAGTCTGACAATTACCAGCTCAGAGATCAGCCTGGGGTGCAAATGTATTATACTCTGCTGTAACTATAATTATATGACACAGTTGTAATCTTGTACATACGGGCAGTAATATAGTAGTTATATTCTTGTACATAGGGGGCAGTATTATAGTAGTTATATTCTTGTACATAGGGGCAGTATTATAGTAGTTATATTCTTAAACATAGGGAGCAGTATTATAGTAGTTATATTCTTGTACATAGGGGGCAGTATTATAGCAGTTATATTCTTGTACATAGGGGGCAGTATTATAGTAGTTATATTCTTGTACATAGGGGGCAGTATTATAGCAGTTATATTCTTGTACATAGGGGGCAGTATTATAGTAGTTATATTCTTGTACATAGCGGGCAGTATTATAGTAGTTATATTCCAGTACACAGGAAGCAGTATTATAGTGGTTATATTCTTAGACATGGGGACAGTATTATAGTAGTTATATTCTTGTACATATGGAGCAGTATTATAGTAGTTATATTCTTGTACATAGAGGCAGTATTGTAGTAGTTATATTCTTGTACACAGGGGACAGTATTATAGTAGTTATATTCTTGTACATAGGGGGCAGTATTATAGTAGTTATAGTCTTGTACATAGGGGGTCGTATTATAGTAGTTATATTCTTGTACATAGGAGGCAGTATTATAGTAGTTATATTCTTGTACATAGCGGACAGTATTATAGTAGTTATATTCTTGTACATATGGAGCAGTATTTTGGTAGTTTTATTCATGTACACAGGAAGCAGTATTATAGTAGTTATATTCTTGTACATAGGAGACAGTATTATAGTAGTTATATTCTTGTACACAGGGGGCAGTATTATAGTAGTTATATTCTTGTACATAGGGGGCAGTATTATAGTAGTTATAGTCTTGTACATAGGGGGCAGTATTATAGTAGTTATATTCTTGTACCTAGGAGGCAGTATTATAGTAGTTATATTCTTGTACATAGGAGCAGTATTATAGTAGTCATATTCTTGTACATAGGGGGCAGTATTATAGTAGTTATATTCTTGTACATAGGAGGCTGTATTATAGTAGTTATATTCTTGTACATAGGGGACAGTATTAGGGTGTCTGTCCACGGGCTTGATGTTGCCAGCGAATCATGCCCTCTGAAGCTTTCCATAGCACTGCTGTGGAAAGTGCTGGCACACTGTCCACGAGCGGAGAATCATTGCGATTCTCTGCTCGTGGCGGGCAATTTGCAGCATTCTCCATGGTCAGCCTATCTATACCGCAACGCCCGTTGACAGGGGGCCTTATAGTAGTTATTCTTGTACTTGTAGGAGAAATTATTATAAAAATATTCATATTCTTCTACATATAGACAAGTATTATAATAGTCTTATCTAGTACATTATTAGTGTATAATAGTACAGTATTATAGTAGTACAGGTAATTCACAGGTATTCAGCTTAGAGTTGCAATCATAGTTATTCTACCCCAATGCAAATTAGGCTTATTAGCCAAATGTACAAACATTTTGCAAAAAACAAGAACAATTTAAATACCTCAACACAACTAATGTAACAAGTGACTTCTCTAAAGTCAACACAAAATATTACTTTAAGGTCCCCTGCACAGGGGCATATTTGCATTGCGGAATCCGGAGCGGGCGTCCGCCTCCGGGTTCGGCAGCAAATACCACCCATAGAATGTAATGGAAAAGCGCTTTTTCCTGCACACAATCGGAAATTTCTTGCGATTTTCCGCTCTGGGAGAAAAATCGCAGCAAGCTGTATTTTTTAGGCAGTGTCCAAAGGACAGCTTCCATTAAAGTCAATGGAAGCTATCCAACCTGTGGCCTGTTCCCAATAAACATTGCGGACAGCCCGCAAATTCTGCGTCATTGCCTGGTGACGGCGCGGGAAAATCTGTACTGCGCATGTCCAATAGCAAGCCCTCTGGAACAGATGCAGCACAGATAAAGAAGACAGGTACAGGGGGTTACCGGTCGGGCACAGGGTCGAATTATGTTGTGGGATCTCGCTTACGGAATCTGACCCGGTCGTGTGCAGCTGGCCATAATGATTACTAAAGTAGTATCTCTTCACTGACACGCATGTGGCAGTGTACGCATGTGGTCCCTGTGACGAAGTGGGCCCGTGATTAAGTGTGACTTCCATGCAGTTTAACATGGCAGTTCAACAGGGCAAGAGACAGGTACGCCACAAACTCTGCTTTAATTCCTCTTGTTTCAAAGCTATTGCAAATGCTTTCACCTCTCTTCTAATCCTTGCTCTCAGTCTCAGAACTTCTTCCAAGTGCCCCCAACCGGGGCACACTATTCACATCAGCCCCTCTCTCCTGTCCTCCCCTATGCACAGCCCGCACGCACTCTATACTTTCTTACTAAGCCTCACACCCCCTAATACCACTAACAAACATTACTGCCACCCCCACAAATCTCCTAATCATCTGCTCACGCTTGCTATTTTGCTGCTACTAGCAGCTGGGGATATCTCTCCCAATCCTGGCCCTCCCTCCACTGCTCCTAACTATTACCCCCTACCTGACTCACTAGGACACCCCTCAAGCCCCACTGCTAGCCCATGCATACCCTCCCCCAACTCCTTTCAATGTGCCCTCTGGAATTGCCAGTCAGCATGTAACAAACTCCCCACCATCCACGACTATTTTACTGCCCATTCTTTTAATCTGCTCGCTCTCACAGAAACGTGGATACAACAGTCTGACACGGCTTCCCCTGCTGCACTGTCCTACAATGGCCTGCAGTTCTCCCATACCCCGAGACCAGACGACAGGCGTGGCGGAGGAGTAGGTGCTCTTCTCTCCCCGAAATGTACCTACCAGGTCATCCCCCCTGTACCCTCACTCACTTTTCCTTCATTTGAGGTACATATGCTACGGCTTTTCCGCCCGCTGTCCATGCGAGTAGCAGTCATCTATCGCCCCCCAGGTGCTGCTCGCCTGTTTTTGGACCACTTTGCTGCCTGGCTCCCCCACTTCCTATCCTGCGAAATCCCAACCCTCATCTTAGGCGATTTTAACATCCCCACTAATGACCCCATCTCCCCATCTGCCTCTCAGCTTCTTTCGCTCACCTCCTCCCTTGGTCTCTCTCAACTCACAGCCTCTCCCACTCACAGGGATGGCAATACTCTGGATCTGGTCTTCCTCCGGCTTTGCTCTGCTTCCAACTTCACTAACTCCCCTCTCCCACTCTCAGATCATAACATCCTCTCTTTCTCTGTCACACTCCCTAACATCTCTCCACACCCACCTACCTATCGTACCTACAGGAACTTAGAGGCCATCCACACACAAGACTTTGCTGAATCCCTACAGTCCTCTCTGTCCCCCATCTCTCTCCTCTCCTGCCCCAACCTGGCTGCCGCTCACTACAACACCGCTCTCAAACATGCCTTGGAAGAAGCGGAGCCCCCCAGGACCCGAGCCATCCGATGTAGACCACGGCAACCCTGGCTCACACCTCAAACGCGCTTCATCCGGCGGTGCTCTAGAAGTGCCGAACGGCTGTGGAGGAAGTCGCAAACATCTGCAGACTTTCTCCACTACAAATTCATGCTCAAAACCTACAACTTCGCCCTCCACCACGCCAAACAAGTCTACTTTACCTCTCTCGTCTCCTCACTATCGCACAACCCTAAACAGCTCTTTGATACTTTTCACTCCCTTCTCAGCCCTAAACCGCAGCCCCCGGTGACGGATCTCAGTGCTGTTGAACTGGCTGCCTATTTCAAAAAGAAAATTGATGACATCCGTCAAGAAATAACCTCCCAATCCCAGACTAGCCCTGACCTTAGTCTTGTCAGCACTGCAGCTAGCTCCTGCTCACTGTCTGTACTCAGACCAGCAACAGAGGAAGAAGTCTCCAAACTGCTCTTCTCTGCTCGCCCCACCACCTGCGCTAGCGACCCTCTCCCCTCACACCTCCTCCGATCCCTCTCCCCAGTGGTCATCTCGCATCTCACCACTATATTCAACCTCTCTCTGGCCTCTGGCATCTTTCCCTCTTCTTTCAAACATGCCATCATATCCCCATTGCTAAAGAAGCCGACTCTTGACGCAACTGACGTTGCCAATTACCGACCCATCTCAAACCTCCCCTTCATCTCCAAATTACTAGAACGGCTGGTTTACTCCCGCCTTGTAAGCTATCTATCAGAGAACTCTCTCCTCGACCCCCTACAGTCTGGCTTCCGACCCCAACAGTCCACAGAAACTGCCCTTACAAGGGTATCAAACGACCTACTGTCAGCCAAATCGAGGGGTGACTACTCCCTACTGATCCTCCTCGATCTCTCTGCAGCATTTGACACAGTTGACCACAAACTCCTCCTCAGTATGCTTCGCTCCATCGGCCTAAAGGACACTGCTCTCTCCTGGTTCTCCTCCTACCTATCTGACCGCTTTTTCAGTGTCTCCTTTGCTGGCTCTACCTCTCCTTCTCTTCCCCTTGCTGTTGGGGTCCCCCAAGGCTCGGTCCTTGGCCCCCTCCTTTTCTCTATCTACACAGCCCCTGTTGGACAAACCATCAGGAGCTTTGGCCTCCATTACCACCTCTATGCTGATGACATCCAGTTATACACCTCTTCCCGTGACATCTCTGCACCTTTCCTCCAAAACATCACCAACTGTCTGTCTGCTGTCTCTAACACCATGTCCTCTCTCTACCTAAAACTAAACCTCTCTAAAACTGACTTACTGGTGTTTCCTCCTTCCACCAACCGACCTCCTCCTGACATCTCCATCTCAGTGTGTGGCGTCACCATAACTCCTAGACAACATGCCCGCTGCCTTGGGGTCATATTCGACTCAGATCTCTCATTTACTCCCTACATCCAGTCAGTGGCCCGAACATGTCGGCTGCACCTAAAGAACATCTCAAGAATCCGCTCCTTTCTCACCATAGACACGCTGAAAACGCTTGTTGTTGCCCTCATCCACTCACGGCTCGACTATTGCAACTCCTTGCTGGTCGGCCTCCCCTGCACCAGACTCTGCCCTCTACAATCCATCCTGAATGCGGCAGCCAGGCTCATATTATTGTCCAGCCGCTACTTAGATGCCTCTGCCCTGTGCCAGTCACTGCACTGGCTGCCAGTTAAATACAGAATTCAATTTAAACTTATTACCTTCATCCACAAAGCCCTCCACAGTGCAGCGCCCCCTTATATCGCCTCCCTCATCTCAATCCATCACCCAGCCCGGGCTCTCCGCTCGGCAAACGAAACTAGACTGCACACCCCTCTAATTCGAACTTCTCACTCCCGCCTCCAAGACTTCTCCAGAGCAGCACCGGTCCTCTGGAACGCACTACCAAAGAACATCCGGGCAATCCAGGACTCGAAAAACTTCAGGCGTGCTCTAAAGACGCACCTCTTCAGGGATGCATACCGCATTCCCTAAACAAACCCCTCTGTACTCCGCCTGATAACATGTTTCCTGACCTACTGACTGCAATCCCTGCTAGCCATCATAAACCGCTCCTGTAGTCATATTGATCCTGCCGTCGCATAGCTAAATGTCTGACTGTTGTCTGTATATAGCATCCCTCACTCTCCACCTCGCCATACCGTGCACACCTCCAGCCATTTTACCTTCTGTATCACCCCATTACTTGTAGTATGTAAGCTCGTTGGAGCAGGACCCTCACCCCTATTGTTTCCATCAGCTGATTACGATTGTAACCGTGGTTCTGTAATTTTTTGTACTTTTGTCTTTCTGTATTTCCCCTGTCTATGTAAGCGCTGCGGAATATGTTGGCGCTATACAAATAAAGATTATTATTATTATTATTATTATTACTGCAGTCTAAGAATTATTCAACTCCTTTATGACAAGGGTCTTTAATAGAGCACTCTTTTGCTGTTATGACCTGCTACAAATGTGATGCAAGGCCAGACACCAGCCTCTGACAGCATCCCGGAGAAATCTTAGCCCACTCCACATGGGCAATGGCCTCCAATTCACTAATATTCTTGGGTTTCCATGCTGAAATTGCCTTATTCAAATATTTTTCTATGAGGTTCAAGTGAGGCGACTCTGACAGCCACTACAGAATCTTCCAGAACTTCTATAAAAAAAAGCTTTGGTGGACCTTAAGGTATGCTTGGGATCATTGTCTAGTTGGAAGGTCCAATGATGCCCAAGCTTCAGCTTCCTCACACTGCATTTGAATCCATCTTGCCCTCCATAAACTGCAGGTTTACAGTGTCAGAGGAAGCAAAGCAGGCCCAGAGCGTCACAGAGTCACCACCTGATGTTAATGTAGGTAGAGTGATCTTTTCAGCGTATGCTTCATACTTTATCATTCAGGCATACTGATGATCTAATAGGCATGAAAGTTCCAGTTTTGTTTAATCGCTCCATAGAACAGAATCCCACAATTTCTGTGGCTTATTTCTATGGTTTTGAATATATTGGAGCCAAATTCTCTTATGCTTTTGGGTCAGTAGAGATGTACGTCTTGTAGTTTGGGCATGAAAACCTTCAGTATTTAGTATGTGCCTTACTGTGCAAATGAAAACCTCCATGCCTGCTGCCACCAAAGCTTGTTACAGGTCTTTTGAGTCACTTAAAGAGGTTTTCCATACAAATACTATTAATGGTGTTTGTAATTGCGGGCGCAGCTGTCAATAAATTAAAATGTTAATGACAGCTGCGCCTGCAATTATGAGTACGAACTTACTACATAGGGTCCCAGTGCCAGGGATCGCTGTATAAGCAATAAGGCATGGCAGGACAGAAGTCCTGCCATGCCTTATCACAGTGATCATCAATGGTGTGCTTTAAGTCCCTCAGAGGGACACAAATAGTGTAAAAAAAAAGATAATAAATATGTACAAAAAAGAAAAATGTAAAAAAAAATGTAAAAAAACATCTTTTTTGTGCTTTTTCTCATATTAGCATAAAAAAGGTAAAAAAAAATTAAAATGGCACATATGTTCCCAACTGCATCTCCAAAAACATTCACAGGGTGAGTTATAAAATTGTCCAAAGAAAAAAAACCTGTTTTTGTTGCTCATAGCATCCAATCACAATGCAACTTTCATTTCATATTCAGCTCTTGAAAAATTAAATAAGTGCTATGATTGGTTACTATAGGCAACAAAGACAGTTTATTTTCTTTATACAGTTTTATAAATTAACCTATGAATGTTTGTAGAGATACAGTTGGAAATGTAAGTGGAGATTTATGAAACTGTCTAAAACAAAAAAAGCTGCCTTTGTTGCCCATAGCAATTAGAGATGAGCGAACGTACTCGTCCGAGCTTGATATTCGTGCGAATATTAGGGTGTTCAGGATGCTCGTTACTCGTAACGAGTACCACGCGGTGTTCCGGTTACTTTCAGTTTCCTCTCTGAGACGTTAGCGCGCTTTTCTGGCCAATTGAAAGACAGGGAAGGCATTACAACTTCCCCCTGTGACGTTCAAGCCCTATACCACCCCCCTGCTGTGAGTGGCTGGGGCGAACAGATGTCACCCGAGTATAAAAGTCGGCCCCTCCCGCGGCTCGCCACACATGCCTTGTGAGTTAGCTGAGGGACAGTGGTATCGTGCTGGAGCTGCTGTAGGGAGAGCGTTAGGAGTTAGTGTAGGCTTCAAGAACCCCAACGGTCCTTCTCAGGGCCACATCTAATAGTGTGCAGTACTGTGTTAGCACTGTATTTTTTTTTTTTTTTTTCAAAATTGGATCTGCAGAGCATTGCGCCCTGCAATAGGGACAAAAGTGGTGGTTAGGCAGGGAGAGTGTTAGCAGTGAGTGTAGGCTTCAAGAACCCCAACGGTCCTTTCTAGGGCCACTTCTATCCGTGTGCAGTACTGTCCAGGCTGCTGTTAGCAGTGTTGCATTTTTTTTTTTTTCTCAAAACCGGCTGTGCAGACCATTGCACCCGGCATTAATACTACAGGGATAGAATTGTGTAGGCAGGGCCAGAAGACATACATTATTCATTGAATAGACGCAGTGTGGCTTGTCCTTTGAAAAACAAGGGAAAAAATTCTATTTCGCCTGCCTCTGACAGTCCTCAGGGCTCTGGGTACGTGTGTGCTGTGTGCAGAACGTTAAAAAAAAGCAGACGCAGCCAGCTACGTTTTACTGCAGGCTTGTGCCAATTTTTTTCCTGCATGGGAAATCCCTTATCTGCTGTAGCGAATAACTTTGCATCACTGCAGTTCTCTGACACATTTGCAGGGCCACAACACAGTTATTAAACTTAGTAGTATTCATTGAATACACGCAGTGTGGCTTGTCCTTTGAAAAACAAGGGAAAAAATTCTATTTCGCCTGCCTCTGACAGTCCTCAGGGCTCTGGGTACGTGTGTGCTGCGTGCAGAACGTTAAAAAAAATCAGACGCAGCCAGCTGCGTTTTACTGCAGGCTTGCGCCAATTTTTTTCCTGCATGGGAAATCCCTTAACTGCTGTAGCGAATAACTTTGCATCACTGCAGTTCTCTGACACATTTGCAGGGCCACAACACAGTTATTAAACTTAGTAGTATTCATTGAATAGACGCAGTGTGGCTTGTCCTTTGAAAAACAAGGGAAAAAATTCTATTTCGCCTGCCTCTGACAGTCCTCAGGGCTCTGGGTACGTGTGTGCTGCGTGCAGAACGTTAAAAAAAATCAGACGCAGCCAGCTACGTTTTACTGCAGGCTTGCGCCAATTTTTTTCCTGCATGGGAAATCCCTTATCTGCTGTAGCGAATAACTTTGCATCACTGCAGTTCTCTGACAAATTTGCAGGGCCACAACACAGTTATTAAACTTAGTAGTATTCATTGAATACACGCAGTGTGGCTTGTCCTTTGAAAAACAAGGGAAAAAAATTCTATTTCGCCTGCCTCTGTCAGTCCTCAGGGCTCTGGGTACGTGTGTGCTGCGTGCAGAACGTTAAAAAAAATCAGACGCAGCCAGCTACGTTTTACTGCAGGCTTGCGCCAATTTTTTTCCTGCATGGGAAATCCCTGATCTGCTGTAGCGAATAACTTTGCATCACTGCAGTTCTCTGACACATTTGCAGGGCCACAACACAGTTATTAAACTTAGTAGTATTCATTGAATACACGCAGTGTGGCTTGTCCTTTGAAAAACAAGGGAAAAAATTATATTTTGGCTGCAGGCTTGCGCCACTTTCTTTCCTGCCTGGGAAATCAAATCACTGGTAATACACCATGCTGAGGGGTAGGGGTAGGCCTATAGGACGTGGACGCGGGCGAGGACGCGGAGGCCCAAGTCAGGGTGTGGGCACAGGCCGAGCCAGTGCGGTGGCCAGGGGTAGAGGCAGGGCCAGACCGAATAATCCACCAACTGTTTCCCAAAGCGCCCCCTCGCGCCATGCCACCCTGCAGAGGTCAAGGTGCTCAACGGTGTGGCAGTTTTTCACAGAGACGCCTGACGACCGACGAACAGTGGTGTGCAACCTTTGTCGCGCCAAGATCAGCAGGGAGGCACCACCAACAGCATGCGCAGGCATATGATGGCCAAGCACCCCACAAGGTGGGACGATGCCCGTTCACCGCCTCCGGTTTGCCCCACTGCCTCTCCCCCTGTGCCCCAACCTGCCACTGAGATCCAACCCCCCTCTGAGGACACAGGCACTACCGTCTCCTGGCCTGCACCAACACCCTCACCTCCGCTGTCCTCGGCCCCATCCAGCAATGTCTCTCAGCGTAGCGTCCAGACGTCACTAGCGCCACAGTTTGAGCGCAAGCGCAAGTACGACGCCACGCACCCGCACGCTCAAGCGTTAAAAGTGCACATTGCAAAATTGATCAGCCTAGAGATGCTGCCGCATAGGCTTGTGGAAACGGAGGCTTTCAAAAGCATGATGGCGGCGGCTGCCCCGCGCTACTCGGTTCCCAGTCGCCACTACTTTTCCCGATGTGCCGTCCCAGGCCTGCACGACCACGTCTCCCGCAACATTGTACGTGCCCTCACCAACGCGGTTACTGCCAAGGTCCACTTAACAACAGACACGTGGACAAGCACAGGCGGGCAGGGCCACTATATCTCCCTGACGGCACATTGGGTGAATTTAGTGGAGGCTGGGACAGAGTCACAGCCTGGGACCGCTCACGTCCTACCCACCCCCAGAATTGCGGGCCACAGCTCAGTGGTGGTATCTGCGGCGGTGTATGCTTCCTCCACTAAAGCACCTTCCTCCTCCTCCTCCTCCAACGCAACCTCTGTCTCGCAATCAAGATGTGTCAGCAGCACGTCGCCAGCAGTCGGTGTCACACGGCGTGGCAGCACAGCGGTGGGCAAGCGTCAGCAGGCCGTGCTGAAACTACTCAGCTTAGGAGAGAAGAGGCACACGGCCCACGAACTGCTGCAGGGTCTGACAGAGCAGACCGACCGCTGGCTTGCGCCGCTGAGCCTCCAACCGGGCATGGTCGTGTGTGACAACGGCCGTAAGCTGGTGGCGGCTCTGCAGCTCGGCAGCCTCACGCACGTGCCATGCCTGGCCCATGTCTTTAATTTGGTGGTTCAGCGCTTTCTGAAAAGCTACCCCCACTTGTCATACCTGCTCGTAAAGGTGCGCACATTTCCGCAAATCCCACACGCACGCTGCCACCCTGCGGACACTGCAACATCGGTTTAATCTGCCAGTGCACCGACTGCTGTGCGACGTGCCCATACAGTGGAACTCTACGCTCCACATGTTGGCCAGACTCTATGAGCAGCGTAGGGCTATAGTGGAATACCAACTCCAACTTGCGCGGTGCAGTGTGAGTCAGCCTCCTCAATTATTTACAGAAGAGTGGCCCTGGTTGGCAACCATGTGCCAGGTCCTTGGAAAATTTGAGGAGTCTACCCAGGTGGTGAGCGGCGATGCTGCAATCATTAGCGTCACGATTCCTCTGCTATGCATCTTGAGAAGTTCCCTGCAAAGCATAAAGGCAGACGCTTTGCGCTCGGAAACAGAGCCGGGGGAAGACAGTATGTCGCTGGATAGTCAGAGCACCCTCCTGTCTATATCTCAGCGTGTTGAGGAGGAGGAGGAGGAGCATAAGGAGGATGAGGAGGGGGAAGAGACAGCTTGGCCCACTGCTGACGGTACCCATGCTGCTTGCCTGTCATCCTTTCAGCGTGTATGGCCTGAGAAGGAGGAAGAGGAGGAGGAGGAGGATCCTAAAAGTGATCTTCCTAGTGAAGACAGCCATGTGTTGCGTACAGGTACCCTGGCACACATGGCTGACTTCATGTTAGGATGCCTTTCTCGTGACCCTCGCGTTACACGCATTCTGGCCACTACGGATTACTGGGTGTACACACTGCTCGACCCACGGTATAAGGAGAGCCTTTGCACTCTCATTCCCGAAGAGGAAAGGGGTTCGAGAATGATGCTATACCACAGGGCTCTGGTGGACAAACTGATGGTAAACTTCCCATCCGACAGCGCTAGTGGCAGAAGACGCAGTTCCGAGGGCCAGGTAGCAGGGGAGGCGCAGAGATCATGCAGCATGTACAGCGCAGGCAGGGGAACATTCTCCAAGGCCTTTGCCAGCTTTATGGCTCCCCAGCAAGACTGTGTCACCGCTCCCCAGTCACGGCTGAGTCGGCGGGAGCACTGTAAAAGGATGGTGAGGGAGTACGTAGCCGATCGCACAACCGTCCTCCGTGACGCCTCTGCCACCTACAACTACTGGGTGTCGAAGCTGGACACGTGGCCTGAACTCGCGCTGTATGCCCTGGAGGTGCTTGCTTGTCCTGCGGCTAGCGTCTTGTCAGAGAGTGTGTTTAGTGTGGCTGGGGGAATCATCACGGATAAGCGTACCCACCTGTCAACCGACAGTGCCGACAGGCTTACACTCATCAAGATGAACAAAGCCTGGATTTCCCCAGACTTCTCTTCTGCACCAGCGGACAGCAGCGATACCTAAGCAATACGTATTATGCACCCGCGGATGGAAGCTACGTTCTCTCTCACCATCCAAAACGGGGACATTTCTGCTTCATCAATCTGTGTCTAATATTCCTCCTCCTGCTCCTCCTCCTGAAACCTCACGTAATCACGCTGAACGGGCAATTTTTCTTAGGGCCACAAGGCTCACTCATCTAATTTTTATAAACAATTTTTATATGTTTCAATGCTCTTAAAAGCGTTGAAACTTTAACTTGAACCAATTTTTCGTTAAACTGGGCTGCCTCCAGGCCTAGTTACCACTTAAGCCACATTAACCAAAGCGATTAATGTGTTTCACCTGCCATCTTGGTTGGGCATGGCCAATTTTTACTGAGGTACATTAGTACTGTTGGTACACCAATGTTTTGGGGCCTTCACCTACAGTGTAATCATAGCAATTTGTATGTTCTTCGCCTGCACTCATGGTACAGAAGTGTGTGTGGGGTTGGCCTACACTTTAGCTACATAAATGTAACTTGGGCCTTGGCTATACTGCAGCTACTGAAATGGAACTAAGACTGCGCTCCCACTATACTGCTGCTTCGGAATTGTTCCTGGGGCCTGTGTAGGCTGCTACAATGACTTAAATGGAACTAAGACTATGCTCCTCCTATACTGCTGCTTCGGAATTGTTCCTGGGGCCTGTGTAGGCTGCTACTATTACTGAAATGGAACTAAGACTGTGCTCCCCCTATAATGCTGCTAGTGATATGTTAGTGGGGCCTGTCGCTAATGCTACGGCTGAAATGTTACTAATTCTGGGCTCTGCCTATACCACTGCTAATGGTATGTCTCTGGGGTGTGGAAACAGAGGCTTCCCAAAGACATGATGGCGGCGAGGCCATTTCCCACCAACGCTGTTACTGTTAAGGTGCGTATAACCACGGACACGTGTAGAGGACACGTAGTGCCTCCAAAACATCCCCCGCCACGGCCCACTTAATCCTGGCCACATTCCGAAAACCAACAAAATAAAACCGTGCTACTAGGTCCGCAGTCACCACCACATTGCCACCAACGCGGTTACTGTTAAGGTACATATTACCAGTCTGACTGGGGCATGCAGTGTTGGCCGGAGCCCACCTGCATTAAGCATGACATTACTACCTCAGCTGTGTTGGGCAATGCAATGGGATATTTTTGTGTATCGCCGGTGGGTTCCAGGGAGCCACCCATGCTGTAGGTGCACACGGAGGTTAACCTACATGTGTCCACTTGTAAAGAACCCCAGTCTGACTGGGGCATGCAGTGTGGGCCGAAGCCCACCTGCATTAAGCACGACATTACTACCTCAGCTGTGTTGGGCAATGCAATGGGATATTTCTATGTACCGCCGGTGGCTTCCTGGCACCCACCCATGCTGTGGGTCCACAGGGAATTATAAATGCATCTGTTTCCACTTGTGAAGAACCCCAGTCTGACTGGGGCATGCAGTGTGGGCCGAAGCCCACCTGCATTAAGCACGACATTACTACCTCAGCTGTGTTGGGCAATGCAATGGGATATTTCTATGTACCGCCGGTGGCTTCCTGGCACCCACCCATGCTGTGGGTCCACAGGGAATTATAAATGCATCTGTTTCCACTTGTAAAGAACCCCAGTCTGACTGGGGCATGCAGTGTGAGCCGAAGCCCACCTGCATTAAGCACGACATTACTACCTCAGCTGTGTTGGGCAATGCAATGGGATATTTTTGTGTATCGCCTGTGGGTTCCAGGGAGCCACCCATGCTGTCGGTCGACAGGGACTTCACAATAGGGAGTTGTACCTGCCTGTGTCTATGAATTAAAAAGCCCGGTCTGACTGGGGCATGCAGAGACACCTTGACAGAATGAATAGTGTGTTGCACATAGGTTCCCCATTGCTATGCCCACGTGTGCAGCTCCTGATGGCGGTGGCACAGGATTATATTTCTCATTGCTTCTGTACAGCATTGTGGGCTATCGCCCCGCCCCTTTTAAAGAGGGTCGCTGCCTAGCCGTGCCAACCCTCTGCAGTGTGTGCCTGCGGTTCCTCCTCATGGCAGACGCACTTATAAATAGACATGAGGGTGGTGAGGCATTAGGGCAGCTGAAGGCTGCGCAGGGACACTTTGGTGTGCGCTGTGGGGGGGAGGGGGGGCGGTTGGGCAGCATGTAACCCAGCAGAAGTGGCAGTGGAGTGTCATGCAGGCAGTGATTGTGCTTTTGGAGGTAGTGTGGTGCTTAGCAAAGGTATGCCATGCTAATGAGGGCTTTTCAGAAGTAAAAGTTTTTGGGAGGGGGGGGGCCCCACTCTTGCCGCTATTGTGGCTTAATAGTGGGACCTGTGAACTTGCGATGCAGCCCAACATGTAGCCCCTCGCCTGCCCTATCCGTTGCTGTGTCGTTCCCATCACTTTCTTGAATTGCCCAGATTTTCACACAAGGAAACCTTAGCGAGCATCGGCGAAATACAAAAATGCTCGGGTCGCCCATTGACTTCAATGGGGTTCGTAACTCGAAACGAACCCTCGAGCATCGCGAAAAGTTCGTCCCGAGTAACGAGCACCCGAGCATTTTGGTGCTCGCTCATCTCTAATAGCAACCAATCTGCTTTCATTCCTCTTGATGCTGTCGAAAAATAAAAGAAGTACCATGATTGGTTGCTATGGGCAACAAAGACAATTCTTCTTTTAGACAGTTTTCATAAATCTGCCCTTCAGTCCTTTCCCTATCTTTTTATATCGCTTTTCTTATTTGTGTAATGCATTTACACATAACGATTATCGTTCAAAATTTGTTTAAACGAATGCACTTTTCATTTGAACAATGATTTTAGGGTGAACTTAAAATCCATCGGTCAGCTACTGAGAGATAAAGCAAACACATTTATCTCTCAATAGACCACACACAATTATCTCCACAGGAGTCAGCAGATAACAATGTAATTTGCCTTTAGCCTTGAGCAGCTGGGCATGTGATTAATCACACACTGGGCTCTGCAGACTGCTGCTGGAGGCCCTTTTACACGCAAATGAAGATGATAAAGTGTTAATGACCATTAATACTTTATGCAAATAGATCGCTAAATCTTTTAATCTTTCAGATGTTTGAAAGATTCTTTTTGCGTGTTAATGGGCCTTTAGCCATACCTTTTTAATATTCAATCAAATGTCAATCTACAAAGCCCTAATCCAGTCCAAGCACACCTGATGCAACGAATGAAGCCCTTGATTAGTTGCATCAGATGTGCTTGAGACAGCACCTGATTTGCAAACGTGTGCTCTAATGAGGGATGTTATTCAGGAGGTTGAATAATTAATTTTGAGACTGCAGTAGTCATTAAAAGTGTCATTTTGTGTTGAATTTGGAGAACCCACTTGTTATATTAGTTGTGTTGAGCTATTTAGATTGTTCTTGTTTTTTTGTAAACAGCTGCAAGTTTATACATTTGACAAATAAATCTAATTTCCAAATTTGGTTGAAAATTTTTGATTGCAAGTGAAGTTTTTAAGGCCAAAAAAAGCTTTCATGAGCTTGAAACGCCACTACATGCGCTCTACACTTGTAGCTCACATATTACTCAGCAGGGGTAACACTGGGTGCAGGAGAATGCCTCTCTGAAAAAGAACATGACTCCCGAGATCGATTCTGTGACATAGAGGGAGTGATCTGTAAAATAAAAAAATATTTATCAAAAACTAATGCATGTGATGAATTTTATCCTGTATGAAATTTAGGAATGTTTACTTGATCCTCAGTGTTAATTGACAATTGTGGTTTTCTAGTAACTCCTGGGGCATTCTGGATTTTCTCCCTATGATCTCATAGAAATAAGGAAGCTTTATGTTCTAGCTCTCCTTGTTTGTGGATTTGGTCTATTTTCCATATCAGGTCAGATTCTGAAATCTCGTCTCCTCCCTGCTCGCTGTTTGTTGCAGGAATCTGGGAGCAGAAACATTGCAATTACTTCCTGCGTGTAATGAATTTTTAATTCATCATTGTTTAAAATAACATAAAAAAACTAAGCAGAACTGATGGCTCAATTAAACCTGCTGAGAGCGTGTCTTTAATTTCCAAATGCCATCTGTAATTTAAATGTCACAATCGGGGGATGGTTATTAAAGCTCTCCCAGATTACTGCGGCTCATTTCACTGTTTAGAAACAAGAAAGCAAAAGCAGGCAAATGACCCTTGCAACGTGGCGCGGCCCGACCATTAATAATCTTAATATTTTTGTCTTAGAATTAAAGCCTGGACCAACTAACGAGATGTAACTAGGATTAATAGTCAAGGGTCTAGTGCTGCATTTATCTGAGTGACACTTAAAAGATACATTCTAATGAGGGCATAACTTCTTGGCCATCTAAGGGAACATCTTCTTTAGAGTTTAAAGCTCTGAATTACATCTATAATTGTTTGGTAGAAGTGAAAATAGAGGCAATTTATTAAGAAGAAAGGAGAGACTTTTGGTAGGGGAAATTAAGAAATCTTATTTTGGCAATCCCAAGTGCTCAAGGGTGCAATAAAGAAACCAAAGGGGGCTAAATTAGATTGTACTTCCGGATTCTAAAAGATTACATCCGAACACATAAAGTTCTTTCTCAAAATATGAAAAAATAGGTGTAAAATACAAAATTTGAAAAAAACAGACCTATTTTCCACCTGAAGATGGTACGGCGATCAGCTGATAAGTCACAAGTCTGGCTTCTTTGTCCGATCAGCTGTTATGACTCACAAGCAGCTTCTGACCAGGCATTTCCATTGCAGTATCTTCTGAAAATGTATAGCCATCCATGCATCCATATGATCGATGGACACCCCCCACCCCGATTAAATTCATATACCCCAGTTGAGCATATAGACAGGGGTTGTTTTCATGTAACAACGCCATTGAAGAGGTTGTCTAGCACTAAACAACTGATGGCCTCGGATAGTGCTGGATGACCTCATCTGACACATCTAATATAAAAAAGCCTGCAGGTTTTTTCTTGCACCACACTTTGACGCCTTTGCATGACCTTTGGTGGATGATTTTGGTGTCGTTAGATTTGTTACATCCTCAGCACTGCCGTAAAATCATAAAATTGGATTTTGATTAGAGATGAGCGAGCACCAAAATGCTCGGGTGCTCGTTACTCGGGACGAAAATTTTGCGATGCTCGAGGGTTCGTTTTGAATAACGAACCCCATTGAAGTCAATGGGCGACCCGAGCATTTTTGTATATCGCCGATGCTCACTAAGGTTTCCATTTGTGAAAATCTGGGCAATTCAAGAAAGTGATGGGAACGACACAGCAACGGATAGGGCAGGCGAGGGGCTACATGTTGGGCTGCATCTCAAGTTCCCAGGTCCCACTATTAAGCCACAATAGCGGCAAGAGTGGGCCCCCCCCCTCCCAACAAGTTTTACTTCTGAAAAGCCCTCATTAGCAATGCATACCTTAGCTAAGCACCACACTACCTCCAACAAAGCACAATCACTGCCTGCATGACACTCCGCTGCCACTTCTCCTGGGTTACATGCTGCCCAACCCCCCCCCCCCCCTGCACGACCCAGTGTCCACAGCACACACCAAAGTGTCCCTGCGCAGCCTTCAGCTGCCCTCATGCCACACCACCCTCATGTCTATTTATAAGTGCGTCTGCCATGAGGAGGAACCGCAGGCACACACTGCAGAGGGTTGGCACGGCTAGGCAGCGACCCTCTTTAAAAGGGGCGGGGCGATAGCCCACAATGCTATACAGAAGCAATGAGAAATCCAATCCTGTGCCACCTCCATCAGGAGCTGCACACGTGGGCACAGCAATGGGGAACCTATGTGCCACACACTATTCATTCTGTCAAGGTGTCTGCATGCCCCAGTCAGACCGCGTTTTTTTATAAATAGTCACAGGCAGGTACAACTCCGCAATGGGAATTCCGTGTGCACCCACAGCATGGGTGGCTCCCTAGAACCCACCGGCGGTACATAAATATATCCCATTGCATTGCCCATCACAGCTGAGGTAATGTCATGTTTAATGCAGGTGGGCTTCGGCCCACACTGCATACCCCAGTCAGACTGGGGTTCTTTAGAAGTGGACACATGCAGTTACAACTCTGTGTGGACCGACAGCATGGGTGGGTGCCAGGAAGCCACCGGCGGTACATAAATATATCCCATTGCATTGCCCTGCACAGCTGAGGTAACGTCAGATAAAATACAGGTGGGCTTCGGCCCACACTGCATGCCCCAGTCAGACCGGGGTTTTTAATACATAAACACAGGCAGGTACAACTCCCTAATGTGAGGTCCGTGTGGACCGACAGTATGGGTGGCTCCCTGGAACCCACTGGCGGTACAAAAATATATCCCATTGCAGTGCCCTGGACAGCAGAGCTAACGTCTGATTAAATACAGGTGGGCTTCGGCCCAAACTGCATGCCCCAGTCAGGCTCGAGTTTTTTATAAGTATACACAGGCACGTACATCTCCCTAATGGGAAGTCCATGTGGACCGACAGCATGGGTGGGTCCCAGGAAGCCACCGGCGGTACATAAATATATCCCATTGCAGTGCCCAGCACAGCTGATGTAACGTCAGCTTTAATGCAGGTGGGCAAAAAATTAATTGGATTACACTGTAGGCGAGGGTCCCAAAAAATTGGTGTACCAACAGTACTAATGTACCTCAGAAAAATTGCCCATGCCCAACCAAGAGGGCAGGTGAAACCCATTAATCGCTTTGGTTAATGTGGCTTAATTTGTAACTAGGCCTGGAGGCAGCCCAGTTAAAATAAAAATTGGTTCAGGTGCAAGTTTCAACGCTTTAATGAGCATTGAAACGTATAAAAATTGTTTACAAAAATTATATGACTGAGCCTTGTGGGCCTAAGAAAAATTGCCCGTTCTGCGTGATTACGTGAGGTTTCAGGAGGAGGAGCAGGAGGAGGAGGATGAATAGAATACACAGATTGATGAAGCTAAAAGGTCCCCGTTTTTGATGGTGATAGAGAACGATGCTTCCATCCGCGGGTGCAGCCTACGTATTGTTCAGGTATCGCTGCTGTCCGCTGGTGGAAAAGAGAAGTCTGGGGAAATCCAGGCTTTGTTCATCTTGATGAGTGTAAGCCTGTCGGCACTGTCGGTTGACAGGCAGGTACGCTTATCCGTGATGATTCCCCCAGCCGCACTAAACACCCTCTCTGACAAGACGCTAGCCGCAGTACAAGCAAGCACCTCCAGGGCATACAGCGCGAGTTCAGGCCACGTGTCCAGCTTCGACACCCAGTAGTTGTAGGGGGCAGAGGTGTCACGGAGGACGGTCGTGCGATCGGCTATGTACTCCCTCACCATCCTTTTACAGTGCTCCCGCCGACTCAGCCTTGACTGGGGAGCGGTGACACAGTCTTGCTGGGGAGCCAGAAAGCTGTCAAAGGCCTTAGAGAGTGTTCCTCTGCCTGTGCTGTACATGCTGCCTGATCTCCGCGCCTCCCCTGCTACCTGGCCCTCGGAACTGCGCCTTCGGCCACTAGCGCTGTCGGATGGGAATTTTACCATCAGTTTGTCCGCCAGGGTCCTGTGGTATAGCATCACTCTCGAACCCCTTTCCTCTTTGGGTATGAGAGTGGAAAGGTTCTCCTTATACCGTGGGTCGAGCAGTGTGTACACCCAGTAATCCGTAGTGGCCAGAATGCGTGTAACGCGAGGGTCACGAGAAAGGCATCCTAACATGAAGTCAGCCATGTGTGCCAGGGTACCTGTACGCAACACATGGCTGTCCTCACTAGGAAGATCACTTTCAGGATCCTCCTCCTCCTCCTCCTCCTCCTCTTCCTCCTCAGGCCATACACGCTAAAAGGATGACAGGCAAGCAGCATGGGTACCCTCAGCAGTGGGCCAAGCTGTCTCTTCCCCCTTCTCCTCATCCTCCTCATGCTCCTCCTCCTCCTCCTCAGCACGCTGAGATATAGACAGGAGGGTGCTCTGACTATCCAGCGACATACTGTCTTCCCCCGCCTCCGTTTCCTAGCACACAGCCTCTGCCTTTATGCTTTGCAGGGAACTTCTCAAGAGGCATAGCAGAGGAATGGTGACGCTAATGATTGCAGCATCGCCGCTCACCATCTGGGTAGACTCCTCAAAGTTTCCAAAGACCTGGCAGATGTCTGCCATCCAGGCCCACTCTTCTGTAAAGAATTGAGGAGGCTGACTCCCACTGCGCCGCCCATGTTGGAGTTGGTATTCAACTATAGCTCTACGCTGCTCATAGAGCCTGGCCAACATGTGGAGCGTAGATTTCCACCGTGTGGGCACGTCGCACAGCAGTCGGTGCACTGGCAGATTAAACCGATGTTGCAGGGTGCGCAGGGTGGCAGCGTCCGTGTGGGACTTGCAGAAATGTGTGCAGAGCCGGCGCACCTTACCGAGCAGGTCTGACAAGCGTGGGTAGCTTTTCAGAAAGCGCTGAACCACCAAATTAAAGACGTGGGCCAGGCATGGCATGTGCGTGAGGCTGCCGAGCTGCAGAGCCGCCACCAGGTTACGGCCGTTGTCACACATGACCATGCCTGGTTGGAGGCTCAGCGGCGCAAGCCAGCGGTTGGTCTGCTCTGTCAGACCCTGCAGCAGTCCGTCGGCCGTGTGCCTCTTCTTTCCTAAGCTTAGTAGTTTCAGCACGGCCTGCTGACGCTTGCCCACCGCTGTGCTGCCGTGCCGCGCGACACCGACTGCTGGCGACGTGCTGCTGCTGACACATCTTGATTGCGAGACAGAGGTTGCATAGGAGGAGGAGGAGGAGGAGGAGGGTGGTTTAGTGGAGGAAGCATACACCGCCGCAGATACCACCACCGAGCTGAGGCCCGCAATTCTGGGGGTGGGTAGGACGTGAGCTCTGACTCTGTCCCAGCCTCCACTAAATTCACCCAATGTGCCGTCAGGGAGATATAGTGGCCCTGCTCGCCTGTGCTTGTCCACGTGTCCGTTGTTTAGTGGACCTCGGCAGTAACCGCGTTGGTGAGGATGCGTACAATGTTGCGGGAGACGTGGTCGTGCAGGGCTGGGACAGCACATCGGGAAAAGTAGTGGCGACTGGGAACTGAGTAGCGCGGGGCCGCCGCCGCCATCATCCCTTTGAAAGCCTCCGTTTCCACAACCCTATACGGCAGCATCTCCAGGCTGCTAAATTTGGCTATGTGCACGTTTAACGCTTGAGCGTGCGGGTGCGTGGCGGCGTACTTGCGCTTGCGCTCCAACACTTGCGATAGCGACGGCTGGACGGTGTGCTGAGAGACATTGCTGGATGGGGCCGAGGACAGCGGAGGTGAGGGTGTGGGTGCAGGCCAGGAGACGGTAGTGCCTGTGTCCTGAGAGGGGGGTTGGATCTTAGTGGCAGGTTGGGGCACAGGGGGAGAGGCAGCGGTGCAAACCGGAGGCGGTGAACGGCCTTCGTCCCACCTTGTGGGGTGCTTGGCCATCATATGTCTGCGCATGCTGGTGGTGGTGAGCCTGGTGGTGGTGGCTCCACGGCTGATCTTGGCGTGACAAAGGTTGCACACCACTGTTCGTCGGTCGTCTGCACTCTCAGTGAAAAAGTGCCAGACCTTTGAGCACCTCGGCCTCTGCAGGGTGGCATGGCGCGGGGGGGCGCTTTGGGAAACAGTTGGTGGATTATTCGGTCTGGCCCTGCCTCTACCCCTGGCCACCGCACTGCCTCTTCACACCTGCCCTGCTGCTGCACTTGCCTCCCCGTCTGAAGACCTGTCCTCAGTAGGCGTAGCAAACCAGGTGGGGTCAGTCACCTCATCGTCCTGCTGCTCTTCCTCCGAATCCTCTGTGCGCTCCTCCCTCGGACTTACTCCAACTACTTCTACCTGAGTGATAGACAACTCTGTCTCATCGTCATCGTCCTCCTCACCCACTGAAAGCTCTTGAGACAGTTGCCGGAAGTCCCCAGCCTCATCCCCCGGACCCCGGGAACTTTCCAAAGGTTGGGCATTGGTCACGACAAACTCCTCCAGTGGGAGAGGATTTGGAACCATTGCTGCCCATTCTGGGCAGGGGCCCGAGAACAGTTCCTGGGAGTCTGCCTGCTCCTCAGAATGTGTCATTGTAATGGAGTGAGGAGGCTGGGAGGAAGGAGGAGCAGTAGCCAGAGGATTCAGAGTTGCAGCAGTGGACGGCGCAGAACTCTGGGTGGTCGATAGATTGCTGGATGCACTTTCTGCCATCCACGACAGGACCTGCTCACGCTGCTCATTTTCTAATAAAGGTCTACCGCATGGACCCATTAATTGTGAGATGAATGTGGGGACGCCAGAAACGTGCCTCTCTCCTAATCCCGCAGCAGTCGGCTGCGATACACCTGGATCAGGAGCTCGGCCTGTGCCCACACCCTGACTTGGGCCTCCGCGTCCTCGTCCGCATCCACGTCCACGTCCTCTAGGCCTACCCCTACCCCTCAGCATGGTGTATTACCAGTAGTGCAGAAACAGAACGCTGTAATTAAATGTGCCGCTTATTGGCCTGTGGTTGGAGGCTGACTTCGCTTACGGAACGCACAGCAGAGCCAGGAAAGAATTTTGCGCAAGCCTGCTTTAACACTTAGCTGGCTGCGTATTAATTAGGACTACTACCCCCAGCAGAGACGCAGTACACTCAGGATGGTCACAGGCAGCCCAAATAGAATGTTTTTTCCCAAATTTTTTTGGAAAAGCCCACTGCCTATATAGACAGTATACGTCTTTCACCTTTTTCACTGTCCCTGCCTCAGCACTACTGGCCCTATACTATGTAAAATTACTGCAGACTGTTTCCCTCTGGACAGGATGACAGCGGTGATGTAACGGGCAACGCAGAGCCAGGAAAGAATTTTGCGCAAGCCTGCTGTAACACTTAGCTGGCTGCGTATTAATTAGGACTACTACCCCCAGCAGAGATGCAGTACACTCAGGACGGTCACAGGCAGCCCAAATAGAATGTTATTTCCCAAATTTTTTTGGAAAAGCCCACTTCCTATATAGACAGTATATCTCTTTCACTGTCCCTGCCTCACCACTACTGGCCCTGGACTATGTAAAATTACTGCAGACTGTTTCCCTCTGGACAGGATGACAGCGGTGATGTAACGGCCAACGCAGAGCCAGGAAAGAATTTTGCGCAAGCCTGCTGTAACACTTAGCTGGCTGCGTATTAATTAGGACTACTACCCCCAGCAGAGACGCAGTACTCTCAGGACGGTCACAGGCAGCCCAAATAGAATGTTTTTCCCCAAATTTTTTTGGAAAAGCCCACTGCCTATATAGACAGTATATCTCTTTCACTGTCCCTGCCTCACCACTACTGGCCCTGGACTATGTAAAATTACTGCAGACTGTTTCCCTCTGGACAGGATGACAGCGGTGATGTAACGGCCAACGCAGAGCCAGGAAAGAATTTTGCGCAAGCCTGCTGTAACACTTAGCTGGCTGCGTATTAATTAGGACTACTACCCCCAGCAGAGACGCAGTACTCTCAGGACGGTCACAGGCAGCCCAAATAGAATGTTTTTCCCCAAATTTTTTTGGAAAAGCCCACTGCCTATATAGACAGTATACGTCTTTCACCTTTTTCACTGTCCCTGCCTCAGCACTACTGGCCCTATACTATGTAAAATTACTGCAGACTGTTTTCCTCTGGACAGGATGACAGCGGTGATGTAACGGGCAACGCAGAGCCAGGAAAGAATTTTGCGCAAGCCTGCTGTAACACTTAGCTGGCTGCGTATTAATTAGGACTACTACCCCCAGCAGAGATGCAGTACACTCAGGACGGTCACAGGCAGCCCAAATAGAATGTTTTTTCCCAAATTTTTTTGGAAAAGCCCACTGCCTATATAGACAGTATATGTCTTTCACCTTTTTCACTGTCCCTGCCTCAGCACTACTGGCCCTATACTATGTAAAATTACTGCAGACTGAGGACGCAATGCTCTGCACGGCCGATATACAAAAAAAAAAAAAAAATGTGCAACACTGCAAAAAGCAGCCTCAACAGTACTGCACACGGTCAGATGTGGCCCTAAGAAGGACCGTTGGGGTTCTTGAAGCCTAAAATCACTCCTAACACTCTCCCTATAGCAGCTCCAGCATCAGCAGCACTTTCCCTGAACTATGTCAGAATGCATCTGTGGCGAGCCGCGGGAGGGGCTGATTTATATACTCGGGTGACACCTGATCTCGCCAGCCACTCACTGCAGGCGGGTGGTATAGGGCTTGAACGTCGCAGGGGGAAGTTGTAATGCCTTCCCTGTCTTTCTATTGGCCAGGAAAGCGCGCTAACGTCTCAGAGATGAAAGTGAAAGTAACTCGAACATCACGTGGTGCTCGCCTCTAGTAACGAGCATCTCGAACACGCTAATACTCGAACGAGTATCAAGCTCGGACGAGTACGTTCGCTCATCTCTAAGTTTGATACATTGAGTGACTGACAGGCTGGGGCAAAGTTCCTATGTTAAGTCTAGCGGTGCTGTTGTGCTTCAGCCAATACCACTGCTAGGAAGAGTCAGGGCTCCTTCACATTGGTGAGGGCGATTTTGGGTCGTCAATCAAAGTCTGATATGGGCCTCGCAATCCATATGGAAACCCCTGCATGCAAGGTGTTTTCACGTGGAAACAGCCTCGCATCCCTTCACGGCTGAAGAAATCCCCCAGCGTGACTGCCACAACCGCGGCAGGGAAACCAGATGTTCTCCCATTGTTGTCAATGAAAACAACAGGCAATATCGCAAAAAGAAAGGACATGCTGCGATTTTTGTTTCCCTGCAGTGCCTTGCAGAGAAACATCACAAATGTGAACAAACCCATTTTATGTTCAGGTGGCGATCATCGCGTCAATCTAGTTTCTAAAAATTCTACTCTGGTAGGTAGGAGGCAACCAATATGATTGCTGTTACAGCTCCTGCAGAGGTTGTCAGACTTATGAATTGTAGATGAACTCACTTATGCAGCTATATACTCTATATAGAGTGTACTAGCAATTATTAGGACATTATAGTAGCAGTGTTTCTGGTGGCACATCACACACACAGTAGCTTGATTACCACACAATACTAACTTGGCTTCTCCCACAGCAGTGACATTACCACAGGTCCTTCAGCCCAACGGATCTCTGTGGTGGAGGTAGGTCAGTGTGTTCTGTCAGGACTGCTGAGTTGTGTCTGACATAATAGCGGTTTAGTTGTATTCTCCTTTTGTTATTTTTTTTCCTCCCCTTTTCAAGAGCCCTAACTGTGTTGTTCTGTCGGTCAGACTCTGTGTTTTATATATGTTGTAGGAGGAGGTGGAGCGATGACATTACCAGGGGCAGAGTATGAGAATCACACACACACACACATACATACATACATACTCACTCACAGACAAGTGGTCGTTAGTAGTTTGATATAGCTGCATAAATGAATAGGTCACTGAGTAGATCTGCTAATAAGGAATTTGGAAAAGTGAGGGGAAAACGTATGCGGGAGCTGAAATGGCAGTCACACTGGTTGTCAGTGTAAAAACATCTGTGAGAAAACTGCAGAACTCTACGTCACCTATAGCAGTCACCTTTCTTGGGTATCCCACAGTACTCAGATACCAACAGAAATTACTGTAGAGCTGAATAGTGTAACAACAGGATTGTTTCAAGAATAATAGATGTGAAACACATTTCAACTGTTGCATCTGTTCTGAGATCTTCACCTTTCCTTCAGACCGGACCAGGGTTTAGCAGTGTCTCTGCCTTTCCTGGGGCTGAGGGGCGTGGTGTCAGGTGAGTAATTTCAGTTCTCACCTGTCTCTAAGTGGTCCTGCCCTATATAATCTTTTCTTGTATGGACCTCAGTGCTGGTCAGTTTCAGTTAGCTCCCGGATTGCTGGTGAGGAGCACTTCCAGGCTCCGGTGCTCCATTCCTTTGCTACAGACTTCTGGACCAGCTAAGTTCTGCAGTTTAGTACTGTTCACTGTTCTTTGTGAGCTCTCACTCACACCCATTCATGAATTCATGAATGGGTGTGAGAGCTGCCTCTGATTAGCTCAGCGCAGGGACCAATCAGGGGCAGCTCTCACTCACACCCACTCACACCCACTGCCAACCGGCCGCGCTGAACTCCGTCTGCCGGGACAAGGTGAGTATATATATATATATATTTTTTTTTTTACACATTTCTGGATGAATTGCAGGGAAGGGCTTATATATTTAAGCCCTTCCCGACAATTCATCCTGCGCTCGCCTGCAGCCCATTGCTTTCAATGGAGCCGGCTGTATTGCCGGCTCCATTGAATTCAATGGGCAAACATCGTTCTTCTCTTCCACAGCTGTTACAGCTGTGGCAGAGAAGAATGATTTGTCTAGTATATGCTCTCAATGGGGTCGGCACTGCTGCCGCCGGCCCCATTGAGCGCATATAGAGAAGAGAACAGGAATCGCAGATTGCAGATAGGTGCGATCTGCGATTTCTGTTCTATAATTTATCGGACGAGCGCATAAAAAGCGCTCATGTGTCTGATACCATTGCAAAGCAATGGTTTTATAAAATCGCCGGATGCATACGCATGCGCAAATCGCGCGAAAAAGCGCCTGTCTGACTAAGGCCTTACTGAGCACTCGTGACCAGAACTGTACACAGTATTCCATGTGGGGCCTGACTAGTGCCTTGTATAATGGAAGGATAATGTTCTCAGCCCTCGCCCCTATACCTCTTTTAATGCACCCCAAGACCTTATTTGCCTTTGCAGCAGCTGACCGGCATTGGTTACTCCATTTTAGCCTACTATCCACTAGTACCCCCAGGTCTTTTTCCATATCACTTTTCCCTAGTGGTACCCCATTAAGTGAATATTGGTGATATCCGTTTTTGCTGCCCATGCGCATAATCTTACATTTATCAACATTGAACTTCATTTGCCATTTTTCTGCCCAAGCCCCCAGCTTATCTGGGTCCGTTTGTAGCCGTACATTGTCCTCCGTTGCATTAATTACAGTTAGGGCCAGAAATATTTGGACAGTAACACAATTTTCGCGAGTTGGGCTCTGCATGCCACCGCATTGGATTTGAAATGAAGCCTCTACAACAGAATTCAAGTGCAGATTGTAACGTTTAATTTAAAGGGTTGAACAAAAATATCTGATAGAAAATGTAGGAATTGTACACATTTCTTTACAAACACTCCACATTTTAGGAGCTCAAAAGTAATTGGACAAATAAACATAACCCAAACAAAATATATTTTTTTCAATATTTTGTTGCGAATCCTTTGGAGGCAATCACTGCCTTAAGTCTGGAACCCATGGACATCACCAAACGCTGGGTTTCCTCCTTCTTAATGCTTTGCCAGGCCTTTACAGCCGCAGCCTTCAGGTCTTGCTTGTTTGTGGGTCTTTCCGTCTGAAGTCTGGATTTGAGCAAGTGAAATGCATGCTCAATTGGGTTAAGATCTGGTGATTGACTTGGCCATTGCAGAATGTTCCACTTTTTTGCACTCATGAACTCCTGGGTAGCTTTGGCTGTATGCTTGGGGTCATTGTCCATCTGTACTGTGAAGCGCCGTCCGATCAACTTTGCAGCATTTGGCTGAATCTGGGCTGAAAGTATATCCCGGTACACTTCAGAATTCATCCGGCTACTCTTGTCTGCTGTTATGTCATCAATAAACACAAGTGACCCAGTGCCATTGAAAGCCATGCATGCCCATGCCATCACGTTGCCTCCACCATGTTTTACAGAGGATGTGGTGTGCCTTGGATCATGTGCCGTTCCCTTTCTTCTCCAAACTTTTTTCTTCCCATCATTCTGGTACAGGTTGATCTTTGTCTCATCTGTCCATAGAATACTTTTCCAGAACTGGACTGGCTTCTTGAGGTGTTTTTCGGCAAATTTAACTCTGGCCTGTCTATTTTTGGAATTGATGAATGGTTTGCATCTAGATGTGAACCCTTTGTATTTACTTTCATGGAGTCTTCTCTTTACTGTTGACTTAGAGACAGATACACCTACTTCCCTGAGAGTGTTCTGGACTTCAGTTGATGTTGTGAACGGGTTCTTCTTCACCAAAGAAAGTATGCGGCGATCATCCACCACCGTTGTCTTCCGTGGACGCCCAGGCCTTTTTGAGTTCCCAAGCTCACCAGTGAATTCCTTTTTTCTCAGAATGTACCCGACTGTTGATTTTGCTACTCCAAGCATGTCTGCTATCTCTCTGATGGATTTTTTCTTTTTTTTCAGCCTCAGGATGTTCTGCTTCACCTCAATTGAGAGTTCCTTTGACCGCATGTTGTCTGGTCACAGCAACAGCTTCCAAATCCAAAACCACACACCTGGAATCAACCCCAGACCTTTTAACTACTTAATTGATTACAGGTTAACGAGGGAGACGCCTTCTGAGTTAATTGCAGCCCTTAGAGTCTATTGTCCAATTACTTTTGGTCCCTTGAAAAAGAGGAGGCTATGCATTACAGAGCTATGATTCCTAAACCCTTTCTCCGATTTGGATGTTGAAACTCTCATATTGCAGCTGGGAGTGTGCACTTTCAGCCCATATTATATATATAATTGTATTTCTGAACATGTTTTTGTAAACAGCTAAAATAACAAAACTTGTGTCACTGTCCAAATATTTCTGGCCCTAACTGTATATTGTATAATTTTGTGTGTGCCTACTGTATTCAGGCACACTAGTAAGAACAACTGAAACCTATCATAGATGTAAAACATGTAGGCGTTTAAAGATCTATGCTGGGATTTTATTTATGTTCTTACTTAAATGCTTAACTAAAAAAGTATTTTATGCCGTCCAAATTGCTGTAAAACTTTAATTTTCTTCTATACTATAATACTGCATCCTAAGTACAAAAATATAACTACTTTAATACTGCCTCCCATGTACAAGAATATAACTACTATAACACTGCTTCCTATGTACAAGAATATACCTACTATAATACTGCCTCTTACATACAAGAATATAACTACTATAATACTGCCCCCTATATACAAGAATATAGCTAGAGATGAGAGAGCGTACTCACTAAGGCAAACTACTCGAGCGAATAGTGCTTTATGCGAGTACCTGCCCGCTCGTCTCTAAAGATTCCGGTGTTGGCGGGGGGTGGGTAGCAGCGGGGGAGAGCGGGGAGAAATGGGGGGAGATCACACTCTCTCCGCCCCGCACCTCCCTGCTCACTCCCGCAACTCACCGCTCTCCCCGCTGGCACCCGAAGCTTTACAGACGAGCGGGCAGGTGCTCGCATAAGGCACTACTCGCTCGAGTAGTTTGCCTTAGCGAGTACGCTTGCTCATCTCTAAATTTAACTACTATATTACTGCCCCCTATGTATAAAAATATAACTACTTTAATACTGCCCCCATGTACAAGAATATAACTACTATAATACTGCCCCCTATGTACAAGAATATAACTACTATAATACTGCTCCCCTATGTACAAGAATATAACTACTATAACACTGCTTCCTATGTACAAGAATATAACTACTATAACACTGCTTCCTATGTACAAGAATATAACCACCATAGTACTGCCCCCGATGTACAAGAATACAACAGCTATAATACTGCATCCTAAGTACAAGAATATAACTACTATAATATTACTCCCCATGTACAAGAATATAACTACTATAATACTGCTCCTATGTACAAGAATATAACTACTATAATACTGCTCCTATGTACAAGAATATAACTACTATAACACTGCTTCCTATGTACAAGAATATAACTACCATAATACTACCTCTATGTACAAGAATATAATTACTATAATACTGCCCCCCATGTACAAGAATATAACTACTATAATACTGCCCCTATGTACAAGAATATAAATACTTTAATACTGCCCCTATGTACAGGAATATAACTACTATAATACTGCCTCCTATATACAAGAATATAACTACTCTAATACTTTCCCCTATGTACAAGAATATAACTTCTATAATACTGCCTATGTACAAGAATATAACTACTATAATACTGCTCCCTATGTACAAGAATATAACTACTATAATACTGCCCCTTATGTACAAGAATATAACTATTATAATACTCCCCCCTATGTACAAGAACATAACTATTATAATACTCCCTCCTATGTACAAGAATATAACTACTATAATACTCCCCCCTATGTACAAGAATATAACTACTATAATACTGCTCCCTATGTACAAGAATATAACTACTATAATACTGCCTCCTATGTACAAGAAAATAACTACTATTATACTGCCCCCTATGTACAAGAATATAACTACTATAATAATGCCTGCTATATAACTACTATAGCACTGTCCGTTATGTTCTGTTTAATATGTCACGTTCTAGTTTGCCTCCCTCCCCTACAAGATATTTTTCTGCCGGTTAGATCTGGATTTACAGCAGGCAGCTCGGCCTCTGATAATCGAGGCTTCTTCTTCCCTATTTTATACATATATATATGAAAAGAGTCAATTTACAGCTCTATAATAATGTTTTGCTTCTTTTTTATCCATGTCGTGGCATTTTCTGGGTAGTTTGAGTAGAGTTTTCGTGGCCCCCGCTTTCTCCCTCGCTTGATGTGAAGCTCGGGGACAATTGACTTTTTATGTTATGGAGGAAGGTGCGCTCGTCTTCGTCTCTTTTATGCTCCAGTAAAACCTCCTGTTACTTTGTCTGTTCGGTGAAGTTGCAGCTTTCTGAGGTTTGTGGCTTTTTAGTTTATGTAATAATCATTTTTGCCTGTTTTTATTGTATTGTATTTTTCCTGCAGAACATTGCTCTTTTGATGCTCTTCAGGATTTAACTCCTTTCTGTCTGCCCTGTACAGACGACTGCTTTAATTTGCTCCTCATCTGAAAAACATGAAATCAATTTGATCATAATTTGGGCATGCACTACGCTTATGGACCAATAACCGCTGAGAACAGGGTGAGAATGGCCCACCAATGTACCCGAAGATCCTCTAGAGCAGGGGTCCCCAACTCCAGTCCTCAGGGACCACCAACAGGTCATGTTTTTAGGATATCCTATAGTAAGAACACCTGTGGTAATGTCTGAGGCACTGACAATAATTACATCACCTGTGCGACACTGAGGAAATCCTGAAAACATGACCTGTTGGGGGTCCCTGAGGACTGGAGTTAGGGAACACTGCTCTAGTGGGCCCACGCTCTGGCACATTTATGGGTCCAAAGGTCTAGCATTAGACAACACAATTTGGAAGTGTTTTTGGAACTGATTACTTTCCCCATAGGTCTGACTAGACCTTATTGATGACATGTCCTCTATATAGATGTGCCCATGCTCTGTAGAAATGAAGTTATCTCCTCAGCCTTACACAGGTTTAGAAATTGTGTCCGTGGTTCCCATGACTATTCCTAGCATTAAGTGATGAAATTATCTTGGCTAATCCAAGACGTGTGATACTTGACCGAACAGTCTACAAATAGAAAATCATATTCACATTTATTTGATATGTCAGTACAAGTTATTGCCTTCTATTGTCAGCCATGACAGGTTGAGGGGAGGCTGACTGAATTGTTGTTCTATGGAATGAATGAGATAAAGTCCAGAAAAATCCCTGTTTATACCACATATCTGCACTGCAGATACTGTAACCTCTAAAACACAGTATTTATGTCTGCATACGTAAGGTTGTATATTATCATAGGCGAGACGAACAGAACTTGCACATAAATATAACTCACTTTCAATGGGTTAATTTACATGAGCAATTTTTCATCGATAGTGCAAGATCAAAAAATCCCAGCATGACCTAATTTTTTAGACAATTCTGTTCAAGAATCACCCATTATTTCCTATGGGTATGTGAAAAAATACGCATTGCATGTGCATGCCATTCACATGCCATACAATTTGCTTGCGAGAGCGATGCATTTTTCCATTTTAACTATTGGAACTGCTTGCGATTTTTTAATGTGTGTTAAAAAACAGGCGTGAGTATCACATGTGCGGCGGCCTGAGTGGGAGGACTACAATGGCGATCACGGGTAGCTCAATGATCTCTCCCGACTGCGGCGTCAGCATGGCCTAACTTGGGTGCGCGCGGTGAACAATGAATGGAGCCTCTAATTTTTATGATGCCCTCTCCTCTTGCACAGATGACACGTGACGCCAGCACCTCTTCCAGGCCGCTGTTCACACAACGCAAAAATAAAGAGTCCCACAGTCCAACAGTAACCTTTGAATATAACAACCGAAGGTGCACGGCTGTACTTTGCGCACACTTTTCCAGCTTTGATGTTTTCAATAATAACTTGAGAAAACAGCTTTGTAGAAATAACACTTTTTTCCTTGATATGATTTCTCCTTTATTTCGGCCACTCTCAGATTCACACGCTTACTAGGAGACACTCTTCCCTCTGAACTCCAGACATCCTCAGTCCCAGTTATCTGATAGATCGTCTGTGGGGTTACACTCCTGACACGGTGAAGACATTTGTGCAAGTCTCTTTCTTAGACTCATCCCATCAATCTTTCTTCTCTTTTGAGTAGCTGGAGAACTACGCTTCAGCCTCTGGCTGGATGTCCTCCTCCTCCGACTGCATTCTCTTAACTCCTTCTCTCTCTCTTCTTTTACCTTCTAACTCCACCCCCAAAACTACTCAACACGCACAACCATGTCACGCATGCAGTTAAAGGGGCACACACATATATACCAGATTCAATCACAACAGTCATTCCCATACATTAAGGCTGGGTTCACACTGGGCGGATTTGCCGCGGAAATTCCATGCGGAATTTTGCTGCAGCAAATCCGCCTTCGGCTGCTAATCCTGGGATTGGCCAGCCATATAGACGGGATTTGTCAAAAATCTCGTCCACACAGGACCGCCAATCCGTCGCGGCAAAGCCGGCAGAAGCCGGCGCTGCAATGCGGAATCCCTGGCTGCAGCATATCTATTTTTTTGGTGCTCCCATAGGGAGGAGCATGGCCGCAACGCAAAATCATGCGGCCAAGCTGCTCCAAAACCCACAGCTAAGTGCCGCGGGTTTTGAAGCTGTACTTTCCCTGTGGAAATCTCTCGGATCTTCGCTGCGGCAAAACTGCAGGATTTCCATTGGGATTCTGCCCTGTGTGAATCCAGCCTACTGCTTTGGGCCACTACACATGCATATCTGAATTCAAATCACATGTTTTTTGTGCACACTATATTGCACACGCTGAAAATCATGCATAAAACTAGTGCAATATAGTTCAGATTTTCTTAGACCTATATTGCACTTGCCTGTGTAAATATGCTCTTAACTCATATCATCTGCTCCTTTTTTACCATTTGCAAACTTTTACATCCAGACAGAAGGTTTAGATGGAGGATGGATCAGAAACTATTATTTTATAGTCATATTCTATGGGAGGAATAAGTGCTCTAGCAATTTGACATTGTCTTTGCCCCTGAACGTGCCCATTGATTACCCCCTCCCACTGTTTGCCCCTCTAGCCCCATACCGAATAGAGGGTCAGAATAGGACCTCAGTCTGAAGATTTACCGGCATCCTTGGCACTAAGGTGAGACACAGTGACATCAGTAGTGCCCCGCCAGCAGAGGGCCCCGAGGTCACTGTTAGTCAACCCTTGAATCAATGACCTGTTGTTATGACTATGCTGCTCCTTGCAGTTTTCTTGAGCAGCAGGTAAGGACATTTTAATAGACGTATTAAACACACACTGAGCCAGGCTGACATTAGTGGCGGAGGGTGACATATTGTGATAGCTTCTGAGAAAACTGCTGAATGCAAACTGCAATTGCTTTTTTTTTAAGATATCCAATTTTACCCAATGCCCACATAAATCTATCCGGGCCGCTGTAGCCGGCGTAATGTGACTCTTCGATGATAGAGTGGCAGGGGTGAGAGGGACACAGAACTCCCGGCTAGTAAACGGACAAGCATTTTCTATTTTGACAACTTTAGATGTTTCTAGAGTGAGAACATTTTTTTAAAAGTACAAGGAGGACAAGTGTAGGGCAGAGGAAAGAGTCATCCGTCAAGATGGTCGGTGGATACTTTGGTCTTTGAAAGTTGCAGAGTTAATTTATATAGTGGTCTCAAAATAACCAGGAACACATTAGAAGACAAGGATAAACTAAGAACATCCCTTAGGTGCTGCCCAGGATAGTGATGTCCCTATCCCCAGCGACATCACCGAATGTGAAATGCTGAGGCATAAGTAATTCTTTAAAGGGAACCTGTCACCTCCCAACAGCACCATAAACTAAGTTATGGTGCTGTTAGGGGAAGTGACGGAGAGCCAGGTGATGTATTTTTTTTGCTTTGTTTGCTCTTCCGATCTCAGACTATAGCTGTGCTGGCTCCAATGAGGACTAACATTTTCTGAAGTCCATAGTTTTTTTTTTTTTACAGAGGAGGTATGTAATGTCGCCAACAGATCTAGTGGAGATGCTTTTCACTAAGTGGAGATGTAGAGGGGAGACAGTTAGGCTCTCTGTTCTTGTTGTTGGGTGTCTATTACTTCTTTGTTTAATAAGCATCTGAGAGCTATTTCTTTGAGGTGGCGGTGGAGTCACTGGGGAGTGGCCAATGTATGGCGCTAAGAGGTCCTTCCCGTTTCCGGAGTGCATGTGCTGCAGTATGGACACAGCTGGAGGATTTTAGGAAGTTGACTCCTTTGGGGTCACTAGCATGAAGTCTCACAGTCTGGCTCAGGAAGAGACAGATTTCTCCTTCCGGCCAATCGCTAGGAGTCAGCCCAATCCTTCTTACTTCACTAGTGCAAGTGATCTACCAATGGTGGAGATAACCAGTGGGCTCGGTAGTGTGAGTACACCTGGAAATGTACAGAAACTGTGTAAAGAGGAGTACTTATAAGAGGTCTAGTTGTATTCCGAGCTCGAGAAGATATGATTCATGGGATGGTTTCTAGCTAAAGAGGATATGAGCTGAGATAGTTAACTATGGCAGAAGTAAGACCTTCTCATTCAAACTGTTTCTATTAGTTTGTGCAAGTTGTCTGTGGCCCGATTGTGGCCTTTACTTTGTTTAAGCCCTAATGATGAGAGTAGTGCACTGAAATTACATGCGCTTATCAATCCAAATTTGCTCACCAATGACACCGGTGATCTTGAAGTATCATAGTGCTTACCTTATAGTTATGAAATAACCTTAAGATATAGGCAAACAATCAAAATGGTGCAGTAACCTGCGAGTGTCTGCCAATGTATATGTGAAAGGCTGCAATGCAATAAGGTCACTACACTGAACCTTGTAGTACTTAACCGCTAGTCATGTATATGTGAACAAGTCAAATCACGTATATTGATAATAGAAATAGCGCACTAAATTATGCATTCTTACCAATGTTATAGATGTTACATATCCTTAACAGCACACTGGGACAAAGTCCTGCAGGTGGGGCATAAAGTGGACAATGGAGGGAGACCTCAAAATGGAGCAGCATCAGGACAGATTGTCAAGCAGCTTGAGTTGAGGATTTTCAATGGCATTCATGGGTTTGATCTGCAATGAATAGATCGCAGCTCTGTGGCTCATGGCAGATGAGCAGGAAGCAGCCACAGCAGCACCTGGTGGTAGGGGAAAGTCTAGCAGAGTTGTGACATAGGTTTTTTCAGTGTGTCACATCTGCAGTAAAAGCACAGGGTGGGACTGTCAGTCACAGGCAGCACTTATCCAGGATGGTCCAAGAGAATGTCAGCTCCCACATGGATGGAGTCACACAGCGCTATGACATTACAGGATATAGACATTAAATAACCAGCAGGGTTGTTGATCCGGGTCTTGGAGTCAGGTAGGAACTTTCAAATGTTGATCCAGAGATTATTCTGACTGCCATTATGGAGTTAAGAAGGAATTCTTTCCCCCAAATGTGGTAAATTGGCTTCTGCTTCATTGTTTTTTTTGCCTTCCTCTGGATTACCAAGGGGGATGGATGGGTGGAAACAGGTTGAACTTTATGGACATTTGTCTTTTTTCAGCCTTGCATACTATGTTACTTGGCCCTTTTGACTTCTGAATCACGCACTGAGGGAAGGACAGGGGCAGGTTTATATAATGTGAGCAATCAAGGAAAGAGGGTGGAGCAATCAGGGGCTGGGTTGCAGGAACAAGAAACTGGTCAAGGTTAGGCAGGGGAGCTATCCACCAGGAAGATATGCTGTCCAGAGCACAGGGGGTTCCCAAGTTCGAGTCCTGATATCAGTCCCCTCTTTCCAGTATGGCCACTGGACATCCCAGGAGCCAGCTTTCCTGCAGTGAAACTCCCCAGATTCACAGGGGAGTTATCATGCTCCCAGACTCACTGGAGAGTTTTCTGCGGTGAAAGGTTGGAAGAGGTTGATTTCTTCCAGAAGAAAGGTGTTGTCTTTCAATGGCTTTAGTAGTGATACATGGAACACCTGATGAATTTTCAGGTTGTTAGGGAGTTTCAAATAGAAGCCCCCCTGGCCAATCCTCATAGCAATCTGGAATGGTCCCATGTATCTTTGGCCAAACTTTGGAGAGGGTACATGCATTTTAAGATTTTTTGGAGATAACCACACTTTATCTCCCACCTGAAAGGAGTCTATCTGTGGCTTTTTGTGGTGTCTATCCGTGGCTTTTTGTACTTTTCTTGGGCCTCTGGTAGTACCTCTATTAGTTTCTTATGGACTTCCCGTAAGGTTGCCAGTTTCTGAGTTACAGTAAGAATAGCAGTATTGCAAGGAAGGTCTGGAATAAATACTGGATGTAAGCCAAGGTTCGCATAAAAGGTGTTTTGAGCTGTAGAACTATGTTTGGAGTTGTAGGTGAATTCCGCTGTTGGTAAGTAGTCCACCCAATCATTCAGAAGATGGGAAATAAAATATGTAAAGGTATTGCTCCTGAGTCTCATTATTCCTTTCAGTCTGACCCTTTAACTGGGGATAGAAGGCAGAGGACAAATTAATAGTAATCCCTAGGGCCGTACAGAAGTTCTTCCAGAATCTTGCTGGAAACTGAACACCTTTATCAGAAATTACATTATCAGGTATCCCATGTCATCTGGATATCTCCTTCATCATTAATACTGCAGTTTGCTCATTTGTGGGAATCCCTTTGATGGGAATAAAATGGGTCATTTTTGTGAGTCGGTCCGCTACAAAAAGGATGGCAGTTATTTCTTTGGAATGAGGGAGATCCACAATAAAGTTGATTGATATTGATCCCCAAGGCCTGGATGGCACTTCAAGTGGTTGTAGAAATCCTAAAGGAGGAGATCGTGGTGTCTTGTTTCATGCACATGTTTCTCAAGAGGCGACATCATTTTTCACATCGTTCTTGCAATTAGGCCACCAAAATGAATAAAGCAGTAGTTCCGAAATTTGACCCCAAGATGGCCTGCAAGTTTAGAATCATGGACACGTTTAAGGACTTTGAGTCAAACAGAGTCCGGAACATACAGCTGTTTTCCTACATACAAAGCCCCTCTTTAAAAGAGAGATCCACATCTTTAGGAGGATGATTGAGAAAGAGTCATTTTCATACCCTTCTTCGAACTTTGTTAAAAACTCTTTTGAGTCAAGAATACCCAGGAAATTTTTATAGGATAGAATAATACAGTCTGTGTTAGACTCCTCCTCTCCTTCAGCAAAAATCCTGGACAAGGCATCCTCCTTGCCATTTCTTGAACCTGGGCGATAGGAAATGATAAAATTGAACCTGGAGAAAAATAAGCCCCATCGTGCTTGTCTTGCCAACAATCTCCTAAATGTGCAAATAAATTCTAGCACTGGTGCAGAAGTGAAAAGAGTCTTTAGTTTTTTAAATGCATCCTGTGCTTCTAAAGACTATAAATATGCTTTGGTTTTCTTAGTGAGCGAGGTGGTAGGTAAAATGATTTTTGAGACGTCTATTATGAATTTTCTATAAAGATTTGCATATCCTATAAGGCGTTGACCATCTTTTAAATTTCTCAAGAGTGGGCCGATCAACCACAGCTTTAATTTCACTGGGATCAATACTGAGACCATCTGGGGAGATGCTGTATCCAAGAAATTGCATCCAGGTTTGTTCAAACTCACATTTTTCCAGTTTGATATAGAGACAATTCTCTTGAAGACGTTCCAAGACCAGCCAGACATGCCTGCGATGTTCCTCCAAGCTGTCAGAGAATATAGGAATATCATTGAGGTAAACAACAACAAAATGATCCAACTGATCTCGCAATAGATCATTAATGAAATGCTGAAAGGTGGAAGGAGCATTGCAAAGGCCGAAAGGCATAACCAAGTATTCAGAATGTTCATATTTAGTTCTAAAGACAGTTTACCACTCATTCCCTGGGTAAATCCGTATAAGATTATATACACCTCTTAGAAAGGTAGGTAAAAATCTTGGCAGAACGAAGTCTTTCCAGCAACGAAGAACAAGGGTTCTCCAGATGGGGATGAAGAAGGTTAAATGAAGTCTTTCTTTAAATTTTATTCAAGTATTCTCTGAGTATTTTTAACTCTGGCTCGGAAAGATTAAAAATTTGCCTAAAAGGAATGGTTGTTCCAGGAAGCAACTCCATTGGGAAATAATGTGGCTGATGAGGGGTTAGTTGATTAGCTTTTTTCTTGCTGCAAACATTACTGAATTGCTGGTACTGATATGGCATCTTCTCACAATTCTGATGATAATCCTTAGAGACTTGTATATATTTGGGGATGGGCCGAATCATCTGACAATTTTTCCTACAATACTCTGAAGGAAAGGTAATAGTCCTTGAACCCCAGTTGATTGAAGGATTATGGGTAAAAAACCAAGGGACTCCTAGAATAAATGGAAATTTAGGAGAAAAAAATGACATGAAAACTAATCATTTCATGGTGAAATCACTGAACCCAATTTTTACTCTCATCAACTTTAATAGAATTGGTTTTCCTAGTTCATGATGATTTTGGTGAAAAGTCCTGATCCTGAACTGATTATTCCACTAATCACTCACAGAGATGTGTGATTGTTCCCAGCAAGAGAAACCAAGTAATCTTGTAGATATGATACCTTTTAAAGGCTATCAAAAATACATGATGTTACAGCAAGCTTTCGGATCTTCTATCGATCCTTCCTCAGGCATAAAATGGAACCATGAATTGTCTCAAATTGCAACCTTATCTCTACTACATCTGTATTTCTAAATACATAATACTATGAACATTTGCTATTTTGCAATCATCATCATATACAACTCATAATTGCCAATCCGCACCCTATAGCTCCTCCCTTTGGTAAGTGGTAAAATCAAGAATTCCATATTTTAGGAAGGAGAATGTAAGATGCCGGATCATTGGATTTCTTATTATCCAGCTGAGTTAATGACTTCCATTGTCGGCAAATAATGATGTCATTGGCAATGACCTACACAGCCTTGATTAGGATGAATCTGTAATTGTCAGTAATGAGAGAATCTTGTTGATGTCTTGTAGAAACTTGAAGAATGAATGAGTCCCGGTAACTACGGAAACTGGAGAAGCTCATGTAAGGAGTTTTCCTAAAGGCTAAGGATACAAATGAGATTAACTTCCACTTGGCCGTGTAGCATGAGATCTGCAGCTATCTCCATCTTATATATTGTGCATATCTGATGGAATCTGGAGGAAATGACTCTGAAACATCCACTTTTTATTAAATATTCTACTGATAGGACAAATCCAACTATAGAGGGTTAGGTCTCTGTCCAAAGGCGATATATCATTGCGTTATCCGCAACGATAATCCGTACACAGGTAATGCAATGAACGCTTTCCATAGGATAATTAAGGAAAGCACAACCCGATGTACACGAGCCGAAAATCTCCGTGAGTTTCTGTTCGCGTCTAAAAATCATTAATGATAGGCTCATCACGGAAAATCGTGGTGACTTTAGCGTTCTCCCGCCGCGGCTCCCGCAGTGGACAGGCGGCCCTAATGTGCATATTTAAGATTTCTGCTGAATGAAAACATTTTGTTTATATTCAGAGGCCAAGCTTTGGTACAAACATGTCAGAGTTGGGCGGTTTGTTACATTGTATCTGGTCCAGATAATCCTATGCCCTCTAAACACACCAGAAGCACAAATCAAGGGGATGTCCCCATAGGCATGATTTGAAGCTCCTGGGCTCCAATGCAAAATGTACGTGAGCTGCTTCCACCTACCTTGTGCCATTCATACTACTGTAAACTTTTTATACAACTCTGGCACCTTTAGGACCCCACAGGCACCAGGGTGAGGTGCAATCTCTACTTCTACATCCCTAAGAGCTTTGTCACATGGGCATGACTTCATCCCATTATGTGCCGTGATAATCATAATGGGCCGAAAGCATTGATTTCGATGGTTTCGTTTTCATTAGCAGTATTCTTGCTTGTATATAGTACGGGCGATAAAAGATAGGACTTGCCGTAGTTAATACTACATGTGGGAAAGATAGGGCAGGACCTATATTCCCGCAGTTTTTTTCAAACTTGTGCACTATAGCGTGAAGTTAAAATATGCTGTGGAAAAAATGCACATGATGGTGCAGATGTTTGTGCAGTGAAGGTCGCGTTTGTGTGTGCATTTTAGCCCATTTAACTGTACTTTTTGCGCTGCCAGGGGCTGTGTGGTGTGGGACACAGGACAACATCATTTAAAAGACCGCAGCCTACTTGATCCCCCGTGTTTTAAATTTCTCATAAAATTGTGCGATTTTGTGGGGATCGGGTCTGCATTTGCACACCCCCATAGACTCCTTTGGTGCTTTAGGTGTACAAATGCGCACAAAAATAGAGTATGTTGCGAGATTTTTTGTGTCAGAAAAATGTGCACTCAAAAGCAAAAGTGAAAATTAACTCGTTGAAAACAATGGGTTCTATTTTCTACACAATGCATGCACATACACGCCTGCATGAAGCCACACTTTTAGCGACATCTCTGGCTGCTCCATCAGGACAAATCCCTGTAAACATGCACTGTTAGGCTATATGGATGTCATAGCATGGTGTCTTCTTCTATTAGACCTGATTGGTAGAGGGAAATGGTGAGAGCCTAGAGCAGGTAAAATAGCTGCAGAGCGAGACAGGATGTGGGACTGGTTGGAGAAATTGCGGGAAACAGACAGGAAGAGAAGGCAGTTGTAGTGAGGAATAGTGAGCAGTTGGTGTCGGAGTAGGACGTATCGGAGGAGTTCTGCAGTGAGAGCAGAGATATCGTGTCCTTGAGTGAGGAAGCCAGGATTCACTAGCTTCTTCAGCAGCAGTGTAGAGGAGAAAGTTTGGGACCTGTTCCAGTAAAACAGTAGGTTACACAAACCTGGTAAAGCCAAAGCCAGGGAAAGTAAAGAGTCCCATCTTAAAGTCCACTTCTTTAACTGCTTTATAATCTTCCAGTAAGCCCAACAGATAACTAGGACTGTGGGAATTCTACTGGGTAACCTCTAGATTCAAAAAGAGAGAGAGTGAGTGTTGGAGGTTAAATTGTGCTATATTGAATTCAACTGTGCATCAATGTCTATTCTGCTTTAAAGTAATATCTCTGCTAACTTCTGCAAGACTGCCATTTTCGTTATTGTTGCATTACCAAACAAGCTGAAGTAAAACTGTGCACTTCTAGTTTAGTAAATCAAAGCTACCAGGACTCGTATCAGTTATTTCACCATTAACTTTTGGAGTCCCAGATGAAACGCTGGCGTCACGTGACAAACCACCATTAGAAAACTATGCATTGCAAAACCCTTTTAGAGACTGTGTGGCGACCATTGCCAGGAGAGATTGCAGAGCCACCTGTGACAACCACCTTTCTTTCCCGTGGTCTCCCCCACTTTGGCACTCCCCGCTTGGACCCTGCAAATTCGATTTAAAGGACATCAATCTCCTTTTTGTGTCTTGGAGCACGCAGCAAGAATTTAGTTTTAATGTTACATAGAACAGTGGATGACTCAGACTCAAGGGACCTGAGCAACAGACCACCTACAACATTTCCTTAACCCCTTCCCGCTCCTGGACGTACCTGGTACGTCATGGCAGCCTGGTACTTCCCGCAACATGACGTACCTGGTACGTCCTGGAGATAGCACGGGATCACATGTGATCCCGCGCTATCCCGCAGCGGGAGCCGGCTGTCAGTCACAGCCGGCGTCCCGCTCCAACAGCGGGGGGGCATCGGAGATGCGCCCGCCGCTGTTAACCCCTTCCCTGCCGCGATCTAAGTAGATCGCGGCAGGGAAAGAGTTCACAGAGGGATCGCGATCCCTGTGTGTCTCCGGCCGGAACTCGCGATGTTATCGCGAGAGCCCGGCCTGTCACCATGGCAACAGGACGCCAGACACTGGCGTCCTGTATTGCCTGTGCCTATGATCGCTGTACAAGCGATAAGGCATGGCAGAGCAGTAGCTCTGCCATGCCTTATGACAGCGATCATAGGCACAGTGATGTAAGTCCCTCAGAGGGACTCAAATAGTATTAAAAAAAAGAAAAGAAAAGTGTAAAAAAAATAAAAATGTAAAAAAAAAAATGTAAAAAACCCCTTTTTTATGCTTTTTCTAATATTAGCATAAAAAAAGGGAAAAAAAACTAAAACCCCACATATTGGGTATTGACGCGTCCGTAACGACGTGTACAAAAAGTTGAACACGCTTTTTATTTTGTACGACAAAAAGCGTAAAAAAAAACGCTAAAAAACAGAGGCAAAATGCTAATATTTAGCATTTTGCCTCACAAAAAATGCAATAAAAGTGATCAAAAAAGCCGTACATTTCCCAAAATGGTACCAATAAAAACTACAGCTCGTCTCGCAAAAAATAAGCCCTCATAGAGCTCCGTACATAGAAAAATAAAAAAGTTACAGGACTTTGAATGCAGCTATAGAGAAAAAAAAAAGATTTCCAAAAAAAGGGGGTTTTATTGCAAAAAAGTGTAAAAACCTAAAAAAATATAACAATTTTGGTATCGTTGTTACCGTACCGACCCGCAGAAAAATTTTAGTGTGTCATTTATGCTGCATGATTAACGCTGTAAAAAAAAAAAAAAAATCTATGGCAGAATTGATGCGTTTTCTCTCCCTGTTATCATTAAAAAAAAAAAAAAAAAAATTTACGATATTGTCTATATACCCAAAAGTGGCACCGATAAAAACTACAGATCGCCACGCAAAAAACAAGCCCTTACACGGCCGCGTCCACGGAAAAATAAAAAAGTTATGGCTTTTGAAAAATGGAGATGGAAAAATACCAAAAAATCGCTTGGTCCTCAACGCCAAAATAGGCCATGTCATTAAGGGGTTAAAGACTACAACATAATATTGCACTATTTTCCTGTTTGTACTGACTGGGAGGGCACTAGAGAAGAAGGACAACTGCTGCTTCTACAGAGCTTGTCCAGTGTTCTAAAGAGATTGCCCCATCTCTCCTGGATTTCACTCCTGGTATTGTCTCAAAGTGATGGCTGCTGTAGTCGCACATGTTCCCCGCTGCTCAACTCACTTCTATGGTACTGCTGATAATAGCGTAGATCTTGAATTTGATAATCTCCAATGGTCCTATTGAAATGAATGGCTTGGTGGCATGCATGCTCGGCCGCTGCTGTAAACCTTCAGGACATGCTGGGGGTGATATATTGGGATTAGTGGAGATCTCATGCATCAGACCCCTATCGATCAGCAAGTTATCACCTGTCCTATGGATAGAGGATAACTTGCTGAGATGGGATAGCTAATACCCAATACAGTCACCCTTCAATCCCTATTAGTGGCTGTCACCCAACTTTTCCATACTTCTGAATAGTAAATCTTATGCAGCAACATGCTTCCTTACTCAATTTTCTGTCCAGAAATAAACAGTTCTAGGACGACAATCATGGCGTGATGGCAGCCATTTTGGTTGTCACTTAGCTTTCCCAGAATTGGTATAACTATGTTGGAAATAAAAAGTGAGTTTAATATTTTTTGCCCATGATCTATATCTATACATGAAGCCCCAGCTGTTCAGTATCAGCTGTACGCAGCATGCGTGCTCCTCACATCTGGATTCCCAGGTGATGGGAATAATTCCCTTTTTATTAAATTACTGGCTAAGTTCTGCAGTTATATACATTCTCCCCGGCACTTTATTGTTCCCCGAGGTACTTAAGAGTCTAATTAACTGAAAGGCTTTTTACTTGCCGCAATTCTCTACTTATGAATAACGATGACTATTACAAATGAAAATTGCTTTTCTGTTTCAAATTCTGTAATTCCTTAAAATTGAAAAAAAAAAAAAAAACAACACATGTAGCAGAGTTGAGTTTGTCAGCTGCTAAACTCAGTAGAATCACACATCAGCTGTGTGCATGGAGCTTTTCTAGTATGGAGTTTTATATCAAAAACAGCATGATAATGTTACTAGTATGGAGCTGCACAGTCCCCGTCTGCTACCGTACAGGCCCCGCTGGCCGCCTATTGTAGAGAGATATTCTCCCTTCACACAGGCAAGTTTTGTGCATTGCGAGACGCGCAAAACTTGGATGAATATAAAAACCATTCTTTTGAATAGACTTATTCATGTGAATGATTTTTTGCCCTGCAGCGATGCTGCGAGGATAAAAATCCCAGCATGTCCTGCCTTTTAGTGTTCCCTCGGAACGCCTTGCCAGTTGTTTTTAATGGGACCTTAAAAGACATAGTTGGCAAGCGCAATATTGGTTTTCAGCTTCATATTGCGCTCACTGTTGTGAATGTAGGCTTAGAAGGAATGTTTCTTTATACAGTATCTCTGCACAGCTCTGGTGGACGCTGGTGTAGCTATAGGGGTTGCAGTGGTTGCAATTGCAATGGGGCGCAAAGGGACCACGTTTATTTCGGGGGAGGAATAAATTACATAGAGTGGGACCACTAATACTCTATGAAGACAGGGATCACACAGAGGGACCACTATTACTGTTGGGAGGCTGAGGAGGGATGCACAGAGTGACCACTATTAGCTCCCATGTCCATGGGATGGTTGGATTCCGCCGAAGACCCTGTTTACTTGTCCAAGTCTTCTATTTTCTGTACTGCGGATGTGTGCGGAAACACCGGCGCACATGCGCAGTACAGTTTTTGTTTTAAACTCCTGCTTTCCTGTGGAATCTGTGGCCATCTGCAAGATCAATTGTGACCGGGCCGCAGGACATACCACTTCCATTGGCTTTAATGGAAGCCGTTTGCACGGAATCAGCCCTAAAGTGGAGCATGCTGCGATTTGTTTTCCGCATTCGGAATCCGGAAAACACATCTGCATGCTTTAATTAAGGTGCGAACGCCCATGCTTCCCTATGGGCAGCTTGAATTGCGGTTTCAGAAAATCAAATCTGCCCATGGACATAAGGCCTTAGTTGGGGAGAATTGAACCTCTATTATTAGGGGAGATGCACAGAGGGACCACTATTACTTGGGGGATACATAGTTGGACCACTGTTACTTTGTGGTGCAACATGTGACAAGCGGGTAGAGGCCTGCACTCTCTGAGCAGTTTCTAGGAGATGGCTGAGGTTCGGTGCCATGGTGGCGATGACTGCAGCGCTCTCTATATAATCTTGTGCACAGAAGAAGGTATACAACAGAATATGGGCATCTAACGGAATTAGATGAACGTAATGCTTCACCTTAGCTGGGATCAAGTAAGTAACAGCTATCAGCATACTAGGTATATAGTGGTCTGAATCTAAACTATAGTGATAAAACAGCTACTGTACTGTTTAATTACTTTAAGTTTCCCTGTGCAGCGCTGGTGATACCAGTTCTGCTGAATCCCTGTTACTGCTTGATTCCTCTAGGCTTTATGCATTCTACTAGCCCGGGATGACAGACACTGTGACCTGGTTATGGGTCATTTGAAGAGTTTTGGTCCCATGGATCTTGTCTGTATGGATTTCCTGTGTATCGACCATGATTCAAGAGGATTTGGTGGTACTGGTGGTGACAGATCATTTTACTCAATATGCCCAAGCTTTTCCAACTAAGAATCAAAAAGCAGTTACCATTGTGAGAGTATTTTGGGAGAAGCACTTTATACATTATGGGTTACCACATTGACTGCATTATGATGAAGACAGGGATTTCAAAAGCAATTTGGTGAAGGAGCTGCTACAGTTGCTGAATATCCACAATAGTCAGGCAACTCCTTATCATCCCGAAAGAGATGCTTTCCCTGAGAGATTCAACCAAACTCTGTTGGATATGCTAGTTACCGTAGAGCTTGATGATAAACAGGTTTGGAGCCAAAAAGTCAAAAACATAGTACATGCCTTGCAGCAGAGTGAGAGGAAAAGTCAGGGATGGAAGGTATGTGTCATGGAGGTTGCTAAACTCTCTAATGTAAGCCTGGCTTGTTCCCACTCCAGTACAGGTTTGCACATTAGCCAGGAGATCAGGTGGGGCCCAGGCACCTGGTAGATTTAAAAGGAGACAGACTGTAGAGGAGAGTGGTGAGTGTCTGTGCCTGAGAGCAACAAAAACATGCAGTGACCAAGATAGAAGTCTGTCTTATCAGGAAGCAGGTATGAACCCTGTCCTCGCTACAAGCTGCTAGAGGAAGCCATTCCCATGTCTCCTAAAGTGCTGCTAGAGAGAGTCTACTACATGACTTTGAAAGCTGCAAGAAAAGTTAAGACTAACTTGGTACTGCTTAAACAGCTGTTGATTTAAATGGACATTTAACTTCTTCCGCTTAAATGGAGTTTCCAGCTGTTTATGTTGATTGGACTGTGAATAAACCTAACACGATCGAAATCTTGTTGTTTGCCTGACTTTCCACAAGTGGTGGAGGATGCGGGCAGGAAAAGACCCACTGATAAATGTCGTGGGTGAAAACAGCAGTAGGAGGAAAGCAAGCCACTTCTACCAGTATGGAGGAAGGGGTGAAGGTGCTAGTACAAATGAATGTACAACAACAGGAGACAAACCAACTCCTGTTAGTACAAATGGCTATACTAACTGAGGGTGTCACAACTAAAGAGACTGTAGCTCTTCCCAGTAAAAGTGCCAATATGGACATACTGAGGACAGTAAGGGGGGCATTGCAGAATAGGACCCTAGAAGATGAAGTGGAGGTTTTTTTGACCATCTTTGAGAAGGTGGTGGAAAGCAAAAAATTGCCACCGGAGCAGTGGGCGGAGGTGTTAGCCACATACTTGACTGGGGAGCCTCAGAAGGCCTACTATGACTTAACACAGCAGGATGCAAGAGAATATGGCAAGCTGAGAGTGGAAATCCTTGCTCGCCTGGGAGTAAGCATGGTGGTCAGAGCTCAGCGGGTCCACAAGTGAAGGTACTGCCTGGACAAACCTACAAGGGCCCAAATATTTGGCCTGCAAAACTTTGAGGGTTAACCAGTCCTCTGGCTCTCAGCTGAGCTGTGGGATTAATGGACAATCACTTTCCTATTTAAGCTGAGTTTATGCACTTCCTGGTTGCCTCAGTATTGGTGTGGTTTCCTTTGTCACTCCACTGCTAGGTCTTCTGTGTTTACACTGTACAAGTCTATTCTGAACTTTACCTACTTTTCCAATTTTTTCTTTTGCCTTGTTCTCTGTCTCTGTATATGTGTCCATTTCCTTTCTCTGTGCTGTGCCTTCGTTTCCATGTTTCAGCACTTCATCCCTGTTTTCTGTAAGCGCTAGTCAGTCCCAAGGTTCCAGCACGGGGCTGCCTATTCAGGGCGATTGTCCTGCTTGCAGGCAGAGCGTCTTCCACCCCTCTGCATACATTAGGACCAGTTACCCACCTGTAGGTACTCCCTCATCTGGGGTCAGCTGCCAGTCACCTAGTCTGGTCCAAAAGCCAGGCTGATTGGTTAGCCCAGTGAGTCCACATCCAAAATCCATAACAGCTGGTGGAAATATTTAACAAAACTCTAAAACGTATGTTAAAAAAGCTAGTAGAGAAGGATGATCGGGATTGGGACTGTTTGCTCCCCTATTTTCTACTCTCCATTAGAGAAGTCCCTCAAGAATCGACTGGGTTCTCGCCCTTTGAGTTATTCTATACACGACAACCCCATAGACTGCTTGATATAGCCAAGGTAACGTGAGGGAACAAAGTTACACCATATACGAATGTCATTGAGCATGTGGCACAAATGCAGGAAAGGATGGCCAAAATTATGGCCCTAGTGAGAAAACAACTTTTTAGGGCACAAGAAAGGCAGGCAAGGATAGATAATAGGTCATCAAAAATCTGGCAGTTCAGACTGGTTGTTAGTTCTGCTGCCAACAGTAGAAAGGAAGTTCCCGGCCAAGTGACAAGGGCCATACAAGATTGTGGAAAAAGTTGGGGAAGTCAACTACAAAGTACTCCAACCAGGTAAAAGAAAGCCCATACAGTTGTATCATGTAAATTTACTAAAATCCTGGAAGGAACCAGACTCGCTGAACATGACATAACAGTAGCAGAGACCCTATTAAAACCTCAAAAAACGGCAGTGTAGAGAATTCCTACAGCGGAATAAGGATCTACTTACGGATTTACTCAGTTACACTAACATCATTAAACATGAAATTATTACAGAACCTCATGCAAAATTCAGTGTAAAACCCGCAGAAGCCCACAGAGAGATAGTGTCCCTAGAAGTTAAAAAATGCCGTAACTGAGTATAATCAAGGAGTCCAAGAGTGGGTGGTCAAGTGCTGGAGCCAAAGCCCTCAGGAGAATGGAGATTTTGTAATGACTATAGGAAACTAAACTACCCGATGCCTAGAGAAGATGAACTAATTGAGAGGATATGGCCAGCCAAGTATGTGACCATTCTAGATTTAACAAAAGTGTACTGGCAAAGTCCCCTGTTAGTTGAGGCAAAAGAAAAACAACTTTTTCCATTCCAGAAAGCTGTTTTTAATACGTGAGGATGCCTTTTGGATTAAAAGGGATTCCGGCTATGTTTCAGAGACAATAAATAGGATATTACATCCCCACAAGAGGTATGCAGTGGCATACGTGGACGATATTCTCATATTTAGCCAAGATTGGAAGAGCCACCTTGGTACTAGATTTACTCAGAAGGGCTGGGTTCATGATTAACCAAACAAATGTGCCGAACCTGGGCTATATAGTTGAAAGGGGTTTGATCAAACCCCAAATCGACAAAGTGGAAGCCATAAAGGACTAGCCATGTCTGCTAATGAAAAAAACGGTCAGAGCGTTCCTGGGTATGGTGGGCTACTACAGGTGTATTGTCCCTAATTTTGTCACAATAGCAGCCCCGTTAACAGAGCTTATCGAAGGGAAGAAGACAGGAATGGCCCAGAACAGGCTTTCAAATCCCTAAAACTCATGTTGTGTCAGCAGCCCATGTTGGTGGGACCAGATTTTACAAAAGAATTTATAGTTCAGACGGATGCATCAGATGTAGGCCTAGGGACTGTCATTTCGTAGGAAGTGAACAGAGAAGAGCATCCTGTGATGTTTTTAAACCAGAAACTTACTCCCTGTCAAAAATAAATTATGCTATCATTGAGAAAGCGGGATTAGCAGTCAAATGGGTGTTGGAGATATTATCTCCTGAGAAGGAAGTTTCGTCTAGTCATACTTAGTAGTATGAATAAAGCATTAGGGTTGGGGGCCCTGTTCAAGGTTTTGCATTGGGGCCCAGAAGCTTCAAGTTATGCCTCCCATGGAAGGTATGTGTCGCGGAGGTTGCTAAACTCTGTAATGTGGGCCTGGCTCATCCCCACTCTAGTACAGGTTTTCACATTAGCCAGGAGACCAGGTGGAGCTCAGGCACCTGGTAGATTTAAAAGGAAACAGGCTATAGAGGAAAGTGGTCTGTCTTATCAGGAAGCAGGTATGAACCCTGTCCTCACTAAAAGCTGCTAGAGGAAGCCATTCTCATGACAATTTATTAGGGGGTCCTCTTTGCATCCAAGATATAAAAGCAACCATAGCTAGCTTCATAATAGATCATCAAAAGGATGAAACGCGGGCCCTGCTTAAATGACAGGCTTTGAAATGTGTCCTGAGAGGAACGCTGATCTCCCACGGAGCTAGACTGAAAAAAGATCGTTCAAAGGAATTGGGGAAACTGCTGTTGTCTCTTCATGATCAAGAGATAGCAAAGAAGAGAACCCCCGAGTAATGCTTTACAGACGGATATCTCATCCCTTCACAACGGATTGTGTGAATTTTCGACCAGAAGACGTTGGCATTTAGGGACAGCATCCGGAGGGAAGCTTTCGAGACGGGAGATAAGTGCGGTCGTTGGTTGGCTCGATCTGTTCATCCTAGAGCACAGCAGACGTTTGTCCCAAAAATACACAAAGCTAGGGGGAAACCAGCTTTCTCCACCCGGGATATCTTAGAGGAATTTTGCCTCTATTATGACAAGCTATTTAATATAGAAAGGGAGCCCATGATGGGGGAAGCCAGGAGAGAGGAAGAGGAAGCGTACTTTAGAGAGTTTGGCCCGGGTCCTTTGAACACGGAGGAATCTGGGGCTTTGGATCTTGACTTTGCCCATGAGGAAATTTTGGAGTGCATTAAGGAGCTAAAATTAGGTAAAAGCCTGGGTTCTAATTGGTTCTCGGCGCAATTTTATAAACTATTCAAAGAAGAACTCTCTCCACTCCTAACGCAACTCTTCAATGAAGTATCTCGGGGAAGTCCCTTCCCGCCTCAGGCTGTCCAGGCACATATTGTAGTTATTCTGAAGCTGGGGAAGGACCCCTCCTCTTGTGCAAACTACAGACCGATCTCCCTGATTAATACAGATGTAAAGATGTTCGCCAAGATCATAGCTAAGAGACTCAGCAAGTTCATCCCTTATTTGATACATAGAGAGCAGGCGGGTTTTGTCCCTGGAAGGGAAGCTAGGGACAATACCATTAAGTCTATCTCTCTGATACGCAGGGCTAGAGTGGGGGATAAGCTGCTCTGCCTGCTCGCAGTTGACGCTGAAAAGGCGTTCAACAGGGTCAGGTGGAGGTTTTTGGAGAGGACTCTCCAACAACTGGGATTGGGTCGGAGGATGGGGGAGTGGATCATGGCATTGTATAATTGCTCCTCAGCTAGAATTAGGCTAAATGGTGCCCTTTCGGATGCCATGGTGATCCGTAATGGCACCCGTCAGGGCTGCTCTCTCTTGCCTCTGCTCTATGTCCTATCAATGGAATGCCTAGCCAACGCTATTAGGAAAAACGCTTCAGTTAGGGGCTTAACAGAAGGCTCCTCTGAACATAAAACGACATTGTTTGCGAATGACCTCCTCCTGTTCTTGGCAAACCCCAGAGTGGGACTGTCAGTGATGAAAGAATTTATGAGATATGGGTGGGTGAGCAATTTCAAGGTCAACCTTCAAAAATCCAAAATTTTAAATGTGCTTCTTTCCCAGAATGAAGCTCAAGAGCTTTCAGAATTGTTTCCTCTTTAAATGGAGATCCTCATCTATTAGATACCTAGGGGTGCAATTACCCGCTGACCCCACCCAGATGTTTGATTTAAATTTTCGGCCTTTTCTGTCTAACCTTAAGATAGATTTGGAAAAATGGAGCCCTCTTTATGTGTCATGGACGAGCAGAGTTAATGCAGTCAAAATGGACTCCTTACCGAAGTTCCTGTACTTATGTCAGACTCTGCCCGTCCATCTAGACTGGTGCTATTTGCTGAGCGTCTGATCCCTGATCAGTAATTTTGTGTGGAGGGGTGTAGGCCTCGCCTCAGCTATAAGCTTCTCATGCGCCCTAAGAAGGAGGGGAGATTGGGGCTTCCAGACTTCTCCCTATATTATAGGATGAGCCTTGCAAACTTTGTACTTGCACTACTCCGGGGCAGAGGTTCCAAGATATGGGTAGAAATGGAACATGGGTCAGAATCTGCGACGGTTCAGGGAACCCCCTGGATCCCGAGGCAGTTCTTGAAGGAAATTCCTGCCCTCTCGCCACTCTTGTCGGGAGTCCTTTGAATATGGGGAATATTCGCTTCAAAGATGGGCCTGATATCCATTTCAGGCTCATTGACTCCGCTGGTAGCCAAACTTTAGTTTTTGGCTTCTAGAGGTAGATTTACTGTTTTGTCCCTTCCTAGTACCCCGATCGCACTAATTAGAAATGGGGTCACCCAATCGGGGGTAAAGCCCTGGAGGGATCTCTACAGGGACTCTAGACCTCCCCCGGGGCTTGGTTGAGCTTAGTGTATGTCGTCATCCGCTGTTGAACACAGGCTCGCGCTAATATACAAAATGTTGGCACGCGAGGCGGAGGACAACCTCCCGGGGTACACAGGGCGATGGGAGCAGGAATTGGGGAGTGACTGTGTGGGATCAGATTGGAGAAAGGCCTTCCTCTTGTGCCATAAGAGCACTAAATTTGGTAGACTACAGGAACAGAATTTTATGATTTTATCAGGCTGGTATAGGACACCCTCGAGGTTGCATCAAATGGATGCCCAGATCTCTACTATGTGTTGGCTATGTCAAGATAGTCCGGGGACAATGCTACATATATGGTGAGAGTGCCCAATAGTTAGAGATCTTTAGAGCAGTGTGGAACTTCTCTACAAGAATATGACCAGGTCGGCGATGTCCATAACAGCTAAAATGCCCCTCTTATTGATGTTACCTGGGCCTATGGCCAAGATCAAATTGGAGTTACTGCGACTGGTTATATTGGCAGTAAGGATGTCTGTCCCTGGTCTGTGGCGCTCCACTTGCCCCCCTACAAGGATTATCTGGACAGAGAAACTTGATACGCTTATGAGATATGAGGTGGAGTAGTTGTTGGAGGAGGTGGAGCGGAACAGGTCTCACGAACTTTGGAAGCCATGGATTGCTATAAGAACTACAGCTTCCTTTAAAATCTGGTTGGAAGCAGGTAGGCTGGACTCTTAAGGGTCCATAGATTCAAGTGAGCAAGGTCTTTTCCCTTCCCTTTCCCTGTTTTCCTTTTCCCCTCTTTTCTATCCTTCCTTCACTCTCTCCTTCCCAGTTTTGATTCTATTGATGTTCAGTTTATTTCATTTTAGTCATAACTTTACTTTGCAGTGACGCAATGTTGTTAAGATTCGACTGGAAATTAGTGGCAGATTAATCTTGTGCATTGTTGTTGTTGTCTATTTGAAAATCTTTAATAAAAAATGATTGAACAACAAAATTATATAACTAATAATGCAATAAAAAGTCCAGTCGGCTGTCCATACCATGTGGTTCATAGGTTTGCAAAACATGCATCCAAAATGCCTCTCTGTCAAGAAGTTTACAATGGTGATCTCCACCCCGTAATGGGCAGTTATTGCATTATTAGTTATCTAATTTTACTTTGTTTTACTTCTAGACAGAGAGGCATTTTGGATGCATGTTTTGCAAACCTATGAACCACATGGTGTGAACAGCCGACTGGGCTTTTTATTGCATTATTAGTTATATAATTTTACTTTTGTTTCCTTGTAATTGTATTTTGCCTCTGGGATCATGTATTTTTGTTCCAAGCACCCCATTGGCTATTCAGTGTGATATGCGTTACTCACGTGTGCCTTGAGGTCTATGACTAAGGGCAACATGCTTGCTTGAAACATGTAAGACAGCACATATCCTTTCTTCCTCCATGTCTGTCTGTCTGGATCATTTAATAAAGGCTGAAAGCTTTTAACTCAACCCTGGACTGTCTTCATTCTCCCCTGAACAAGGTTACGTTACGATAACAACCACGTTTCCCCGATAATAAGCCCTATCCTTATTTTAGGGGGCTTGAAATATAAACTCGCCCCTGAAAATAAGCCCTAGTTACACTAGATATATAAAAATAGCAATACTCACCTAGCCGGCAGCATCCCTGTCCCTCGCTCTAGTCTCCTGCTCTGTGGCAGACTGCTGTATCCTCCACGCTGACAGCATTCTCTTTCTGGTAACAGGCTTCGAATACCAGCAAGCAAGTGCTCTGACTGCATCACGAGCACCACTGGCTCAGCCAATCAGAGCTGGTGCTCGATCATTCACAGCTATTCAATGAACGACATCACTGAATGGCTGTGATTGGTTCATCGAGTGCCAGCACTGATTGGCTGAGCCACGGCGCTCGTGGGGTAGTCAAACCCCATTACCAGGAAGAGAATGCTGTCGGTGTGGACATCACGTCAGCCTACTACATTGCCAGAGACCAGCACGAGGCACCGGGACACCGTTGGCTAAGTAAGTATAAGACCCCTCCCCGCTGAAAATAAGACATCGTGACACTTTTGGGGCAAAAATTAATATAATAAAGTGTCTTATTTTCGGAGAAATCCAGCATGACTGCCCTTTGCTAAATGAGCTGCTAGTTAGAATAGTTGCAGGTAAAGTACTTCTGTAGTGCCAGTCCAGGTCACTGCAGTGGGGGCACAGGGAGCCCCCTATTACCTTGTCAGTGACACAGAGGGGGCTTATTACTTTGGGGCACAAAGTGGGTGCCACAAATAAGGAAGCTCACTGTAATGCACAAAGGAGCCATTATTTTCTGGTGGGAACAATAGGGAAATTATTACTGGGGCTAGGGGGACTGAGCTGATCTACTGTTGTGTTACAATAGTTGTCTTATAGATCTGCTGACTCTGATGTATTTTTTTCTCATGTGGGGGTGCACGTATATCTTGCAGTCTTTGCCCCATCAATTTTAGACCCTAGTAAGTACCCTGGCTCACTTTAGAGACATTGCAATATGACTGAAAGACACACCTGTGAGCTGTAAAGTTGTATGCAGGGTGAGGGACCAAGCCAAACTTTTGCACAAGAGAAATTTGAGGCATATGAAGAAACAGTAGAGACCCTATGCACCCCTACTGGAGCCCTATTGCACGTGCATTTTTAAGGTGACCAGATTTTCCCAGTGTCAAAGCGGGACAAAGGGGTGTGGTCAGGGGCGGGGCTTATCACAGCATATGATTTTACCTCTGTCATTAGAAAAAGCACAGGGCCATTTGAAAAAAGACAGGAAGCAAATTATGCAGCATTTCCGCATCCAATAAACAGTTAAAATCTGTACCATTGGTGCAGATTTTGACAGGAAATACTATGCGGCATTCCGCCTCACCTCCTCCAAAGGCTTCCTGCTGTCAGAGTTCTCCGGCTTCTGGTCCCTAGTGGCTTGTAGTGGCTTCACCTGAACAGCGGCAGCGCACCTTACCAGGCTGCTGGGAATCGGAAGCCGGGGAGCGCTGATACCATGAAGCCTACGGAGGAGGTGAGGGGGGAGTGCTGCATAGTATGAAATCGGCTGCGGATACCCGGCTGATTTCCAGTCCAAATCCGCACCAATGGTATAGATTTTGACTGTTTTTGGATGTTGAAATTCTGAGTAACTTGCCGTGGAAATTTCTGCTGCGGTCATTCCGCAGCATTTTCACAGCATGTAAACATACACTAAAGTAGCGTGAGGTATGCTGCCATGTCCAGAGTGGCCCCAGTAGTAATAGCGGTCCCAATATCAGCCCCAGTAGTAATAGTGTCCCCTATGTTGGCCTCAATAGTTATAGTGACCCCCACAGTGGCCCCAGTAGTAATAGTGAATCCCACATTAGCCTTAGTAGTAAGTGTCCCCTATATTGGCCTCAGTAGTAATAGTGACCCCTATATCGGCCCCAGTATTAATAGTGACCCTCCCAAAGTAGCCTCAGTAGTAATAGTGTCCCTTATATTGGCCTCAGTAGTAATAGTGACCCTCACAGTGGCCTCGGTAGTAATAGTGTCTCCTATATCAGCTTCAGTAATAATAGTGACCACCACAGTAGCCTCAGTAGTAATAGCATCCCCTATATTGGCCTTAGTAGTAATGGTGACCCCCACAGTAGTCTCAGTAGTAATAGTGTCCCCTATATTGGACCCAGTAGTAATAATAACCTCCACAGTGGTCTTAGTAGTAATACTTTAACTACTGGGGCTGATATAGGGACACTATTACTAATAGTTTCCCCTATATTGGCCCAAGTATTAACAGTGACCCCCACAGTAGCCCCCCTGAGTCCAATATACTTACCTCCTCCTCGTCTTCAGATCGCCACTGCTCCTTTGCCTGGGGCTGCTGTGAGCAGAAGAGTGTATGCCCAGACGCCTCCTCCCTAATTCTCTCCTGCAGAACCAAAGAAGAGAGTACAGGAGAGGAGTCAGTGTTTGCATCCCACAACGGTGCCATTGAGTGATTACCAACTGGGAAGCCACGGCACCAATCACCTTCATGGTGACCAAACATCCCGAAAGTGGGACAAAAGGCTGTTCAGCCTGGGACCAGGGGAAAAGGTGAACCGTCCAGCCTAAATCAGAACATCTGGTCACCTTACCTTTTATAATAATCCCAGGTGCATAAGGTCTTATTTGTGGATATCCTTACTACTTGCAAAATTTGAACAAGCAATTACGATGCAGTGATCTAGTGACTTCTATTGAAACTCATGTAGAAACAGAGGTCAGCTAGTTTCTCAGTCACTGCTCTCATTATTGAACTATATTTCACAGGTCAAAAACTTGTCCTGGGGTGCACAGAACTGTCGTTACGCCCTTGCCCTAAATATATAATATTCATACAACACAACATGCGATACATATACTAAAAGACTCTGATAAGTGCATAGCGAGTGACTGTGATGCCTTTCCTTGCTGCCAGAAAGAGAACTTGCCAAATAACTATAAAGTGACATTGTTCCCTTTGTAACATGAACAAAAGAACAAATATTATAAATGATATGATATGTGCCACAGTTTATAATGGCTTTAAAACTGCACAGTTTGTAAGAATTTTGTGAAAATGTCATTGCTGGAGGGAAATATCTAGACGTTGTGCATTTCTGACATTTATAATTCCCCACTGTGTTCATCCTCATTTCTCCGCCTGGGAAAGGATAAAAAGTATAGAGTAATGTTCCAAATTATCCCATCTGTTTAATGTCAGCCACATTTGATAAGATATCTATCTATCTATCTATCTATCTATCTATCTATCTATCTATCTATCTATCTATCTATCTATCTATCTATCTATCTATCTATCTATCTATCTATCTATCTATCTATCTATCTATCTATCTATCTATCTCCATCACACCCGCTGTAATTGCCCTAAATTGTTCTGACTGTTTCCAGCATCTGTATAATTGTGTTAAGTGTGCTAATGTCTACTGTGTATTTGGCTGGAATATGGGAATTATGGGCTGATTATTGCACTAATTTTCAGCGACTCGCGGAGTTTGTACTGACGGCCAGTTCCAGACTGCAGTAGGTTGCATGGAAGCATCATGACAGACCCAGCTATCTCTTGTCATAACTTGTTATATTGCTCCAATTTGTGTTAAGTCTTTTAAAGGTCTCCAGAATGACAGGCAGTTAGTGGAGAGACAACAGGAAAACAATGATGATTATATATTGCGCTGTAATAAAGCGCAGTTGCTGGGAATGCTGTTATATTGTCCCTCTGTATTGTGTATTTTAATGTTCAGTCTGTTGACTGTCGTTATAGCAAATCAGTCATTTTATGCTCAGTACTGTATGAAGTGGGCAGACAGATTTTAGTAAAGTCATCTACATTGATATGTACATAATACGTATTACTTTTATGAATAATGTGGGCTATCGTGTCGCACAATGCACTCCTGTTAAAGTGTAACTGTCATTTCATTTAATGTACAGAGTAGGCGATTATAAGCATTTTTACAATATGTTTAATAAGCCTATTGTCTACACTTTTAATAGAAAACCTCTACGCAGCTTGGAGAAGCCATTACTAGGGAAATCTGTATATGCAGTAGCTGAATACGGAGCTCCCTTTTGCCCTGTGCCTGTACTGTCATGTCTAGTGCAAGCAGTGTTGTTCTCATATAACAGTTTATTAATTTCAGCTTTTTATCTTATCAGTTTGCATACACTTTCCCTCCACAGCTTAGTTTTATAAGGTTACTGCCTTCTGTCAAATGTGTCCTAGGAAGAGCTGTTCTCTGCTGCAGATGGCTTCTCTTTTTCAGATCTCACTAACTCCCCGCCAGACCAAAGCACTGCCTGTGTCTGAGTGCATTGGGCTGTGATATACATCCCATGCACTGAGTCACTGTGCCAGTGCATGCAGTCCAGCAGGGACCGGGCATAAGCTGAAGAGGAGAAGCTGTCTGCAGCAGAAAATGGCTACTACGCACACAGCGCCGCAACACATTTGACAGAACAGGAGCCTTATTTAACTGAGCTGTGGTAAAAAAAGTGTATGCTAACTGATAAGCAGCAATTAATAAACTGTTACATGGCTGCACGAGACACAATAGTACCGGCACAATGCAGAAGGGAGCTCAGTATTCAGCTAAGCAGTACTGAATACAGATTTCCATAGAAATGGCTTCTCCTAGCTGCATAGAGGTTTTCTTTTAAAAGAAATGACAGGAAGGGTGGTTTCAGATCTTCAGCAAGGATTCTACTTTCCTGCTGTGTTCGGGAAGCAGGAAACGAGAATCCGCACGGCCAAACAGTTCACTAACTGGACAGAACCGAATAGCGCTGGACGAACCCTATTGACTGTAAGGACTATCCAGGATTAAAAAACATGGCTGTTTTCATCCAAAAAACAAGCACCACACTCTTCAATGACTTGTGTCTGGTATTGCAGCTTAACTCCTTTGAAGTGAATGGGACTGAGCTGCAGTACCAGACACAACCTGCGGACAGGGTGGCATTATTTTTAGAAGAAAGCAGCCACATCTTTCTAATCCTGGACAATCTCTCCACAGGTATCTGCGGACTATGGGGAGTACATTCACAGCAAAGCAGCTCTTACGCTCAAAAATCGTGGGAAAAAATTATGATCGCCAGTGTGAAGGCGCCCTAAAACATGGAATATCCTGCAGACCTGGTGAACCCCACTCACCTACATTGTACTGTATATTGCTGCAGAATTACAGCATGCATTCAGCAGCCTAAATCCTGCAACGGTTTCACTGTATGTGCACTCACTTGTACAGAACCTTCTGGTCCAGTTCGTCTCAGTGTGGCCAGTAGGGGGCAGAGTGAGCTGCAAGCTTGACCAGTGCATTCATTGTATCTGTCCATAATTGTAAAATGCTTGTCACCCAAATATCTTTTTGGACATAAGTGGTTATTTGGCCTGGCAGTGGAACATAAGCATCTATCATGCCCACCGCTTATCTCTGACAAATAGAATCAGATGGGACATGCGGGGCCATCAGCTCCTTCCGGCAACGCTTGTGAGATCCGCATATGGGTCTCTAATGTTTGTGGGCAGATTAAATATCCCCCTGACCACGGCTTTACCTTAGCCGACACAGAGACTTAATAGAAATTCTCCATCTCCAGGATGGACCAAAGTGTTTTGCTACCTGAGGTGACAGCTAAATTGGCGCCATTTTTATGATAGCTCCAGCACTAAACAACAGCATAAACATTTCTTCCAGTACATTGTAAGAGGCGAGAAGAAAGTGTGCATTTCACCTTCTTGCTTTATCATTAGGGAAGACATCAATCAAGACAGACATTTTATAAAGTGGTCTTGCAGCTGAAAGTGCAGCTTCACATAACAGCCATCATCATCTGAGATATAACCTGCATAATGCAGAGCAGCTGAGCTCCACATACACACGGATCTGTATACTCCAGTCATATCCAAAGCTACATTCACAATTTTCTCTGCTGGGACCTAAAATCTGGCAGCACTCCTGTCCATTGGTTGTATCTGCTATTGTCCCTCGGCTGCACTGAAGTGACTGGGGCTTAAAGGGGTTGTCCCGCGCCGAATCGGTTTTTTTTTTTTTTCAATAGGCCCCCCGTTCGGCGCGAGACAAACCCGATGCAGGGGTAAAAAAAACAAACCGGATAGTACTTACCCGAATCCCCGCGCTGCGGCGACTTCTTACTTACCTTGCTAAGATGGCCGCTGGGATCTTCACCCACGGTGGACCGCAGGTCTTCTCCCATGGTGCACCGTGGGCTCTGTGCGTTCCATTGCCGATTCCAGCCTCCTGATTGGCTGGAATCGGCACACGTGATGGGGCGGAGCTACGAGGAGCAGCTCTCCGGCACGAGCGGCCCCATTCAGAAGGGAGAAGACCGGACTGCGCAAGCGCGTCTAATCGGGAGATTAGACGCTGAAATTAGACGGCACCATGGAGACGGGGACGCTAGCAACGGAACAGGTAAGTGAATAACTTCTGTATGGCTCATATTTAATGCACGATGTATATTACAAAGTGCATTAATATGGCCATACAGAAGTGTATACCCCCACTTGCTTTCACGGGACAACCCCTTTAACTCAGTAACACAAAGCAAGAAAGTAACCAAGTTTTTCTTGTCCTGGACTGATCCTTTAGAAAAGAGTCTCCTGACTTGTCTATTTTAGTAAATACTGCCATCTTTCCAGAAGTAACAATTTTGGAGCCTCTTTTGTTATAAATGTGTTCTGTCTGTTTTTCCTCCTAGAAATTTATTAATAAATTAAAAAATCTGGATGTCACCAGTAAGAGGTGTGTCCTTACACAGTCTGACATTGTCCAATTACTGCTGACAGTGTAGGGACACACCCCCTTGACAAGGAGAATGGTAACACCCTGTTGTCAATTTATTCATAAGTTTATAGGAGGAATAACAGAGAAAATGCACAGTGCGAAGCAGGGACGGGCTGACCCTAGACTGAATCTGGAGAGATCCTGGTGGTCGGGCAGGTTCTGGGACCAGTACAGCTTATATTCACCTCCCGGACGCTATTTCCCCTCCTGACTTCCAGTAATGTGATCGCTGCGGTCAATATCAGCCTCATTGCTGATGAGGTATATTTTCCGTGCTTCATAGACAATTGGCTGTGGTGAGCTATGAACGTAGCATAGGCTTCTTCAATTCTATTACCAACATGACTGACGATTTGTAACCCCTTCCAACGTCTGTTCACCCCAATTGGTGCTGGTCTTGGTTCACCTACAACATGAGGACACTTTTTTTTTTTTTTTCCAGGGCCACTTTGAGTTTCCAAACCGCTCCTGATGTAGTTGTAAGAAAAGATGGAACAACATTGTGATCTCATGAAGAATGCAAGAATTGACTAAGAATGGATGCCAGGAGCAGTGAGGTGCCCTCATAGTAACATAGTACGTAAGGCCGAAAAAAGACATATGTCCATCTAGTTCAGTTTATTACCCCCCTAATGTTGATCCCGAGGAAGGCAAAAACCCCAAATGAGATAGAAGCCAATTTTCCGCATTTAAGGGAAAAAAACCTTCCTGACTCCAAATTCTTTCCTCCTTAACAGAGATCCTGTAACCTCTGAATTCTGCTGCACTGTATTTTCGGAGGTCATTTTCCTTTATATCAGACCACAATACCTAATCTGCTCACAATTCGTCTCACAAATAAAAAAAAATGTGCAGTACCTATACTGAACCTGCAGGGGGAGCAATGAGCCAGAGCAATGAAGAAGCTAGCAGAATTTTGATGCTGCTTTAAACTGTGGTGAAACTTGAAGTGTCTGGGCCCAAGTGCAAAATCTTTAACCCCCCACCACCCGCCCAATTACTGCTGTGCTGTATGTATCATTTATGTTACTGCTGTCTTCTTCTGGGCCGAGTGTGACTGCTTCATTTGCACTCCCTATGGTCCTGAGTTTCAAACATAAATGAAGAATCCATAGCTTGAAATATAATAAAATTCCTTTAATCCAGCATCAACAGAAAATGTGCCAGATAACCAGATACTCTGGATTATTGTATACTCATAGAAAGTCCTGGATAACTCCCTTATGAGGGTATAAAGGCATAAGGTCTTGGTAAAGACAACCCAGAGAGACTTGTTAATTAGACCTCCTGCTCAGCCTTCTGAAACCCCCCAATATATAGTTCTCTGACCGAAGGGTCAGAATAAAGGACTTTCACTGTATTTGAGATTTACTCATCCTTATATGTAGATTATATCTAGCAATCTCTAAAGGTGACATCACCCCTCCAAGCAACCCCCCTGCTATGATATATCCAGGTGTGCTGGGATCTGCAGTTCCACCACACCTGCTGAGCTGCGCTACTTTTACGTACTGTATGGCTTTCCCGCTGTCAGCAGATGATTTAAAAGGTGCTGTGAATCAGTTCAGGCCCGGACATAAAAAACTATATTTATAAATCCTGCTTCAGAGATTTTATGAGTGAAATGTCCCTGTACATAACTCAACACTTTATGGTGCGGGCGCTACGAGAGAAAGCGACATAATTGGCAATTTCGGAGACTTTAGCTATTGGTGTGTAGAACAATCACTACGAAACAGATCAAGGAGAATTCATGAGGGAGAAGTAAGAAAAACTGAAAGGCGGAAGTTATCTTGGAGAGTGTGAGCAGCGGGCGAGAGTGAGGCATTTACACAGAACTCACTTACTAGCCGTCCGCACCGCTATTACCGCGGAAAACACTCATGGAAGATGTCTGTAGGGAGAGGTGGGCAAAACATGGGGAAATTGCTCATCTGCAAATATCCTATTACAGATCCTTCTTGGTGGAAATACAGTTCTGTAGAAGAAAATAAGGGAAAAGTGACAGTTGGTGAGACCTAACCCCTACCTGATTATCTCTGGTTATAGACACGAACCTGGGGGGCATAGCAAGACTCAGAATAGCTCCTACCCCTAAAAGGAGAAAACAGACGGGAAGTGAATCCCCCACCACGGCTATGAAACTATACAAATGAATACAGTGAACTTCACAATGCTACTTTACAGCTCTCTTTTCCTGACACAGAGCAGCAAATCTCCTGCTTCAATTCCAATAGTTATGATTAAAGGGGTAGTGCCATTACCCCTAGCCACAGAATAGGGCATAACTTTATGATTGGTGGCGGTCCGACCAATGGGACCTCCACCAATCCCAGGGATGAGAGCCCCAAAGGTCTCGGTATGATTGGAGTGGAGGTTCGCAGATGCACACTGCAGTTCAGTCATTGCAGTGGGAGTATCAGAAATTGCCAAGAGGCAACTTGACAGCCAGGTCCTTTCTGTATACGGCATAATTATCTATACTGCTGTTTTATGATATGACTTGTCTTTGTTTTTTGTTTGCAGAAAGGACATGGCGGTATGATGACCTTACCCCTCTGCCATGCTTTTTCTTCTCATTTGATGTATATAGAGAGGTCAACCAGGGAGAGCCTTTCGCAGGGTGATGGGTGTGACATTTGAGGGTGGGGGAAGGAGGTGAAAATGATGTGGGGAAAGAATGCAGGAACAAAAAGAGGAAGAGAAAGAAAGATGGTGCTGTCAACTTGGGTTGAATAATTGGGTTGCCAATAATGTTTTGGTATGCTCTGTACATTAAAGCATTATTGGCAACCCATCATGTGTTACAGAAGGTTTCACCATATGAATCTGCAACTCCCAGTGTGACCTTAACATGGTAAAGACATGCTGAGAGGTGTAGTATAGCAAATCAGAATGCTGTGGGCGCAGTCAGACAACAAATATGACAGTGAGTGACTCACAGGTGATGTCCTTTGGAATCCTTCCTTAAGCGCTTCCTTAAGCGCTGCGGAATAAGTTGGCGCTATACAAATAAAGATTATTAATATATTATTATTCTTCTCTATCTCCTCCAGACCCTCATGACTTCACCTGAAAATAGTGCTATTCACTGTGCCACAGAAATAATTTATATTACAGTGTGTACCCAGAAATAAATTATAATGCTTAACTGGAGCAACCAGTGTCAGGCAGCTGCTGCTAAGGCAAATAGGATCATGGGGTGCATTAAAAGAGGTATAGGGACACAGAATTGTTTTTCCTCTCTACAAGTCACTGGTCAGACCATACATGGAATATTGTGTACAGTTTAGAGCACCGGTACTCAAGAAGGGCATATCAGATCTTGAGCAAGTTCAAAGGTGGGCAATTAAAGTAATAAATGGAATGGATGGACTACAATACCGAGAGAGGTCATCAAAATTGGGGTTATTTAGTTTAGAAAAAAGACAGCTTAAAGGCGACCTAATAACAATGTATAAATATATTGGGGACAATACTGTGATCTCTCCCATCATCTATATATACCTAGGACTGTGACTGTAACAAGGGGGCATTCTCTACATCTAGAGGAAAGAAAGTTTCTACACCAACATAGAAGGGGGTTCTTTATTGTAAGAGCAGTGAGACTATAGAACTCCCTGTCTGAGGATGTGGTGATGGCGAATTCAATAAAAGTGTTAAAGAGGAGCCTGGACTCCTTTCTTGAGCAATACAATATTATGATTATAATCCTTAACTTCAGAAGGGTTGGTGATCCAGGGATTATCCTCATTGCCAATTTCGAGTCAAGAAACAAAGCAAGTAAGTGCTGTGATTGGATTGAGCGACAACCAATCACAGCTGGGGCTCGATGAACCAATCACAGCCATTTAGTGATGTCATTCAATCACTAAATCATTACTTGCTGACGGCAGGGGAATTCAAAGCCGAGCAGAGATGACAGCAGGGAGAATTACATAGCAGCTTGCCACACGGCCAGGAAGACCATCGCGCCGGGGACACAGACGCCGGCTGGTAGGTGAGTATTGCGTGTTTTTTTTTTACCCAGTCTAGCTAGGCTTATACTCGAGGCACCTAGTTTTCCCAGTTGTTTTGTGGTAAAATTAGGTCCCTCAGATTATACTCTGGTCGGCTTATACCGAGTTTATACGGTAATTATCCCCCTCTACTCTTCCTCATTTAAAATACTGTGTCCAGTTCTGGGCAACCCAAATAAAAAAAAAGACATGGACATATTGGAACAAGTTCAGAGAAGAGTTACCAAGATGGTGAGCGATCTGCAAATCATGTCCTATGAGGAACGGTTAAAGGATCTGGGAATGTTTAGCTTGCAAAAAGAAGGCTGAGAGGAGACTTAATAGCTGTCTACAAATATCTGAAGGGCTGTCACAGTGCAGAGGGATCATCCCTATTCTCATTTGTACAAGGAAAGACTAGAAGCAATGGGATGAAACTGAAAGGGAGGAGACACAGATTAGATATTAGACAGTTAGGGTGATGAATGAGTGGAGCAGGTTACCATGGGAGGTGGGGAGTTCTGCTTCAATGGAAATGTTCAAACAGAGGCTGGAAAGACATCTGTCTGGGATGACTTAGTGAATCCTACACTGAGCAAGAGGTTGGACCCGATAGCCCTGGAGGTCCCTTTCAACTCTACCATCCTATGATTACACATTTTATTTTAATTTTTACGACGTGACCGGGGGAAAGGATAGGAAACCAGGTGACCGAGAGAGGGATCCCTGAACCCGCATGCCTCCCGAGATATCCGGGTGACTTGACAGGTCTGTGTATATTTACAGCTGAGTCATGCCTCTGTCTCCACTGCAGCGGCATGTAATCTGCACATTGTTTTCCTGCGACGAGAGGATAATAAGCTTCCGACAACATTACTTGTGCCTGAATAGGAATCGTAAATAACAGTCCAAGCTTTTCCAAAAAATGTCAAGCTTCACCTGTCTCGCCCTTGTGTTCTGCCAACGCGTGGGCTGCGTATGACCTTGGAAAAATCCCCTCCCCTGCTCGTAATGTTGGTATAAATGAAAGCCAGTGGCAGCTTTTTAAGCAACACTCAGGAGTTTTACAATGACCTTGTTTCACTGCCAAGGATGGGAGGCACAGCTGTGGCTGCTTCCCCATGTTCTGCAGAAAAAGTTTAATGAAAATACTGTCAGTAAGGTTTCCTATAAAATATTATACAATGCATTGCCTTGGATGGATAATGTGAGGTCGTAAACTTGGCAGCTTCATTAACCTGGAAACACATTTGGTGCTGTAGCAAGGAGATCCTACTGAGGGGCACAATAATACTGTATATGGCTTTGATCTTCATGGATGAGAGGAGTGTGCGGTCTATGGGCCTCAATCCCAGCTATTCTCCTGATGTGAGCATCATTACTGGTGCCAATGGGAAAGGTATTATTCTATAATGGCATAGGAAATCTAATATCTCAGCTGCACTGAGGTTTTACTACATTTCAAATTCATTACTTGTGTAAAATACTTCTTATAGCAGAGCCGGTACAAACTCGGAGCATTTAAAGAGCATCTTCAGAAGTTTACATGTACAAAGTGGACTCACTGTGCACATATGTGAAATTTCTTATCTTGTACCAATTCCTGAGTCATATCCTTTATTACACTCCAGAGCTGTACTCACTATTTTGCTGGTGGAGTTGTTGCAGGGTGAGGTGTGCGACCCAGATTTCAGCATACGATTGAGCCAACGGAGTTACAGAAAATATACAAAGTTTCAAAGTTTATTTAAGAATACAGAAATGTAAATAGTAACAACCTGACTTTCAGTCTGCAGTTGCCTAGGGCTGCTTTTCATCTGCGCCAGGTATTCCATTTTCTTGCTTCATTCGGAAGCAGGAAAGAGAAATCCCCTAGCTGTACAGGTCCGTCTTATGACCCCGTTCAGTTTCTGCTTAGCTGCACTTTACAGGAAAATGAAGCGCTGCATGCAGCGCTATTTCTTCCAGCGCTTTGTGCCAGATCTGTGACAGAATCTCTGACTAGAGGTTCCAACACAGATGTGAAGGCAGTCTAATGCTATCTGTACTAAAGGGAACTTTACATCAGGTGATCATTCTGTGCACATGTGGCAGACGACGGGGTACTGACCAAGAAATTGCTCACTTGCTAGAGTCGCTTGGTTTTTAGAAAAAGACTGAGCAACTATGAGCTCATGCAAATAGGTGCCGCACGATATTTGAGTGACTCCTGATTACTGTGAATGGAAGCAGGTGGGCTGGAACAATCCTGGCCCACTCCACCTCCATTCACTTGAACAACCAACGCTCCTGTGTAAGCACAGGAATGATCGTTGAGCGGCAGTCCGTGGGACCGCTGTCGGGCCCCTTACGCATTTGACAGTCCTTCTATGTAAAGGCACATAAACTCGGTTCTATGAAAATTATTCACTACAAACAATAAGATGACAATGGTATAAGGAAACAATATTTACAATACTTTACAAAGATTAGTCCTATAACACTGAAATACAGTACCGGGTTACAATACACAGTCCTTCTGAAAAAGGTTAGCACCTCCCTGCTATCAATATCATTTGACTAAACATAGCATAGTTGAATATAGCATATCTATTCCAATAGCTTGTATAAGTTTTGCTCAGTCTGTAAATTACAAGGAAATATTGCCTGTGTTTCCCTATACAACAGGCATGTTGTGATTTAGCTTGTCTTTATCAGTGTGTACACTTACTACTTGTATTTAAGTTGATCTCACTTACAGTTTGTCGCTTGTGATAAAAAAAAATCACTGTCAATAAATAGCTACACAAGGAAGAACCAGGCTGTATGGCGGCAGCTCAAGAGCTTGCGCTCTCGTTCAGCTTCTAGTAATAGAGACTAACACCACTTGCATTTTCCTTTTGCCTTTTTTATGAGATTTGAAGTTTATATAACATCATTTTGCATGTCACCCAAGTGCACAAAGTCTATCATAACCTGGTGACATGCAAACATGACATTATATAAACTTCAAATCTCATAAAAAAGCAAAAGAAAAATGCAAGTGGTGCTAGTCTTTATTACTAGAAAAAGAATCACTGTCCATAGGCTCTCCAAGCCTGTCTGCAATTGCACAGTCAGTGGCACATGGGACTTTTGGAGCAGCACTAGCAATTGTTATCTTTAAAGGGGTTGTCCCGCGAAAGCAAGTGGGGTTATACACTTCTGTATGGCCATATTAATGCACTTTGTAATATACATTGTGCATTAAATATGAGCCATACAGAAGTTATTCACTTACCTGTTCCGTTGCTAGCGTCCTCGTCTCCATGGTGCCGTCTAATTTCAGCGTCTAATCACCCGATTAGACGCGCTTGCGCAGTCCGGTCTTCTCCCTGGTGAATGGGGCCGCTCGTGCCGGAGAGCTGGTCCTCGTAGCTCCACCCCGTCACGTGTGCCGATTCCAGCCAATCAGGAGGCTGGAATCGGCAATGGACCGCACAGAGCCCACGGTTCACCATGGGAGAAGACCCGCGGTGCATCGTGGGTGAAGATCCCGGCGGCCATCTTAGTAAGGTAAGTACGAAGTCGCCGCAGCGCGGGGATTCGGGTAAGTACTAAACGTTTTTTTTTTTTAACACATGCATTGGGTTTGTCTCGCGCCGAACGGGGGGCCTATTGAATAAAAAAAAAACCCGTTTCGGCGCGGGACAACCCCTTTAATGCAGATTGTTGCTCCATCACTTACACAGCATTCTCAGTGGGCTCACTTCCCAGATGTCGAGCTCTGCTTATACTCAAGAATGTGTTCCACACTGTTCTCAACTTGTCCTCCTCTCCTGGCAGCTGCTGCTCTACCAAAGTCTGCATTCGCAGTCCCAGCAGCACTTCAACAACTGCTATCTTTGCTCTGCTGCTGTGTCGCAGCAAACAATTCCTTTTATAGTCCCCTCAGCCCATGCTCTCCTAGGCATGCTCAATTCAAATAATCACAAGGGCCGATATGTCGCACAAATTGTCACAACTAACAGTTTCTTGCCATGGTGCCCATTTGTGTACTGGGCACCCAGTACAGGTGCGGAATATGACATTGCTTATGGGAAAGCTTCACACAGGTTTACAAAAGTAAAACAACTTTTTACTGAAAGTTTGATACTGAAGCAATTTGAACAATAATTTTAAGACACTTTTTAGCGAATCAACTTGTGATGTTTTTATAGCCCTATTTTTTTCCTGGCATACCAAAATTAGTTTGCTGCGGGGTTTTTTTTGACACACAGGGCTATTTCTTAATACCTTTTTTCACTGAAATTTTTGTCCAGTTTTTTTTTCTATTTAATTAGGGGTAATGTGTACAAAAAGTAAAAAAAATAATAAAAAGATTTTTGAATTTATAGTTCTATAGATATTTAGATTTATTATATTTACGTTAAAATTAAGGACAGGAATGTGTTCAACATTTTGCCATCTTTATTGGCTACTCACAAAGGGTACCCAAACAAGATTCAGTTGCTGCATTATCTAAGGACTAACTCGATCGCTGTGTTGTATTTGCGGAATGCGTTTTACACCAATTGCAATAGGATCCAGGTTTCACAGAGACGGATGAAGCAAACTACTACGTAAACTAGGGGGTGAACAAACAAAACTTTTGCTACTGGTGCGACCCAAACCTGCACTGTGTAGTTTCCTCCAAGATGCCTGGTGCACAGAAGGTCATGGTGTGGTGTTGTGTGTGGGGTACGAAGATCGTGGGCCCATTCTCCATCAACAGCAACCTTACTGCTGCCAAGTATCTGCAGTAGTTACGTGACAAAATGTTCCCATCATCTTGCAATGAAAGTTGCACACTCCCCACATTACGGACATAATGTCCGCGAGTGTTTCGATCAGCAGTTTCCGGGGAAGTGGATTGGACATCATGGCCCCCACACTCGATGGATCTCACCACCTTGGACTTCTACCCGTGGGGTAATGTCAAGTCCAGTGTTTACGCAGTAAAAATCCAGACTGTCGAACACATGCAACAGCAGATCCTGGACACCAGTGCAAACATTTCTGCTGAGTTGTTGCTCTCAGTGCTTTGTGAATAGAAGAGGATAGCCATGATGATTTGAAACAATGGGGAGCACATGCAGCATAGTCTATAGTAGATTGACGTTGGGTGCCATGTCATGGAAAAATTGTTAATAACGTTAAAGATTAAAGATACGTGACATTTAAGCAGATATTTGGATTTCTCATCAAATTCTCTATCAGATACTTGTACTTTGTTTATGTTCCTGTTAGGACCTTCAGAGAGAGGTGTTCACTCTGGTTTTGTTGCTATAGTCTAACAGGACCTGAGCAGCAAACTGATTAGCTAAAGACTAGGTATAAAAGAGAGGTCATTTTCCCAGGCTGTAATGTGACTCAGTACTTTCAGAGAGTGCAGAAAAGAGAGACTCAATCAGTGAGAGCTGCAGCAGAGCTGTTCTGCAGCTGGACTTCTCTGGACTTGAGTTGGAGTCCCTCAGGTGAACAACTCAGCATCAGGGCAACAAACAATCACAGCAAACTGCAGCACTCACCAATATCTGGCGGAGTATATGTTTTAGGAAATGCCAGCCCTTAATAGGAATGGACCCAGATACACAACACAGTCCAAATAGTAAAAAATAGGCAGCATCCACGGTGCATTATATACAAAACGCAGAAAACTTTATTCCCCAAGGGCCATGGTAGTGATGTCTCGACCCCATCAGGGGTCTTTGTCAAGCATTTTTTACTATTTGAACTCAGCATCAGGGGTCTGAGCCAGAGAAACTTGAGCTAGTGAGACTGGTTGGTGTTGCCAATAGGTGTGTTGTGAATAGCCCAACTGCTTCTCCAGGTAAAGCACAATATCATTCGAAAATCAGAGACTGGCATCCCGGACCTATCGGAGTATGACAACTGTTAAGAGCCCAAAGAAATCAAGAGAGGAAGCTTCTGCAAACAAAACCTTGGTGACTAGAGATGAGCGAGCACCAAAATGCTCGGGTGCTCGTTACTCGAGACGAACTTTTCGCGATGCTCGAGGGTTCGTTTCGAATAACGAACCCCATTGAAGTCAATGGGCGACCCGAGCATTTTTGTATATCGCCGATGCTCGCTAAGGTTTTCATTTGTGAAAATCTGGGCAATTCAAGAAAGTGATGGGAACGACACAGCAACGGATAGGGCAGGCGAGGGGCTACATGTTGGGCTGCATCTCAAGTTCACAGGTCCCACTATTAAGCCACAATAGCGGCAAGAGTGGCCCCCCCCCTCCCAACAACTTTTACTTCTGAAAAGCCCTCATTAGCAATGCATACCTTAGCTAAGCACCACACTACCCCCAACAAAGCACAATCACTGCCTGCATGACACTCCGCTGCCACTTCTCCTGGGTAACATGCTGCCAAACCCCCCCATGACCCAGTGTCCACAGCGCACACCAAACTGTCCCTGCCCAGCCTTCAGCTGCCCTCATGCCACGCCACCCTCATGTCTATTTATAAGTGCGTCTGCCAGAGGAACTGCAGGCACACACTGCAGAGGGTTGGCACGGCTAGGCAGCGACCCTCTTTAAAAGGGGTGGGGCGATAGTCCACAATGCTGTACAGAAGCAATGAGAAATCCAATCCTGTGCCACCTCCATCTGGAGCTGCACACGTGGGCATAGCAATGGGGAACCTATGTGCCACACACTATTCATTCTGTCAAGGTGTCTGCATGCCCCAGTCAGACCGGGGTTTTTTATAAATAGTCACAGGCAGGTACAACTCCGCAATGGGAATTCCGTGTGCACCCACAGCATGGGTGGCTCCCTGGAACCCACCGGCGGTACATAAATATATCCCATTGCAGTGCCCAACACAGCTGATGTAATGTCGTGCTTAATGCAGGTGGGCTTCGGCCCACACTGCATGCCCCAGTCAGACCGGGGTTCTTTAGAAGTGGACACATGCAGTTACAACTCCGTGTGGACCGACAGCATGGGTGGGTGCCAGGAAGCCACCGGCGGTACATTAATATATCCCATTGCATTGCCCATCACAGCTGAGGCAATAATGTCATGTTTAATGCAGGTGGGCTTCGGCCCACACTGCATGCCCCAGTCAGACCGGGGTTCTTTAGAAGTGGACAGATGCATTTACAACTCCCTGTGGACCCACAGCATGGGTGGCTCCCTGGAACCCACCGGCGGTACATAAATATATCCCATTGCAGTGCCCAACACAGCTAATGTTACGTCAGCTGTAATGCAGGTGGGCAAAAAATTAATTGGATTACACTGTAGGCGAGGGCCCCCAAAAATTGGTGTACCAACAGTACTAATGTACCGGAGAAAAATTGCCCATGCCCAACCAAGAGGGCAGGTGAAACCCATTAATCGCTTTGGTTAATGTGGCTTAATTGGTAACTAGGCCTGGAGGCAGCCCAGTAAAAATAAAAATTGGTTGAGGTGAAAGTTTCAACGCTTTAATGAGCATTGAAACGTATAAAAATTGTTTAGAAAAATTATATGACTGAGCCTTGTGGGCCTAAGAAAAATTGCCCGTTCGGCGTGATTATGTGAGGTTTCAGGAGGAGGAGCAGGCGGAGGAGGAGGAATATTATACACAGATAGATGAAGCAAAAAGGTCCCCGTTTTGGATGGTGATAGAGAACGATGCTTCCATCCGCGGGTGCAGCCTACGTATTGTTTAGGTATCGCTGCTGTCCGCTGGTGGAGAAGAGAAGTCTGGGGAAATCCAGGCTTCGTTCATCTTGATGAGTGTAAGCCTGTCGGCACTGTCGGTTGACAGGTGGGTACGCTTATCCGTGATGATTTCCCCAGCCACACTAAACACACTCTCTGACAAGACGCTAGCCGCAGGACAAGCAAGCACCTCCAGGGCATACAGCGCGAGTTCAGGCCACGTGTCCAGCGTCGACACCCAGTAGTTGTAGGGGGAAGAGGCGTCACCGAGGATGGTCGTGCGATCGGCTACGTACTCCCTCACCATCCTTTTATAGTGCTCCCGCCAACTCAGCCTTGACTGGGGACCGGTGACACAGTCTTGCTGAGGAGCCATAAAGCTGACAAAGGCCTTGGATAATGTTCCCCTGCCTGCGCTGTACATGCTGCCTGATCTCTGCGCCTCCCCTGCTACCTGGGCCGCGGAAATGCGCCTTCGGCCACTAGCGCTGTCGGATGGGAAGTTTACCATCAGTTTGTCCACCAGCGCCCTGTGGTATAGCATCATCGCCTCCCTACTGTCAGTATACCACCCAGCGCGCTCACTCCGATCGGCTAACACCCTCAGACTAAACACCCCTGTAATACGAACCTCTCATGCTCGCCTACAGGACTTCACTAGAGCAGCACCCATCCTCTGGAATGCTCTACCCCAAGGCATCCGGACAATTCCCGATGCACGAAATTTCAGACGTGCCTTAAAAACGCACCTCTTCAGGGAAGCATACCAAATCTCCTGACCTAGTCCCTCGCCCCTCCCTATGGTGCTCCACCCTGTTTGCCTTCTGATAAATGATCTGTACATAAAATTTCCTATTGCCTGTGTTCCCCACCCCCTGCACCTCCTGTACCACCCTCAACCAATTTGTGTCTAACCCAATGTACCTTATATTGTAATTGTTGTATTGTTTTGCATTTATCCATGCCTGAAAGCGCTGCGGAATAAGTTGGCGCTATACAAATAAAGATTATTATTATTATTATTATTATATCATTCTCGAACCCCTTTCCTCTTCGGGAATGAGAGTGGAAAGGCTCTCCTTATACCGTGGGTCGAGCAGTGTGTACACCCAGTAATCTGTAGTGGCCAGAATGCGTGTAACGCGAGGGTCACGAAAAAGGCATCCTAACATGAAGTCAGCCATGTGTGCCAGGGTACCTGTACGCAACACATGGCTGTCCTCACTCGGAAGATCACTTTCAGGATCCTCCTCCTCCTCTGGCCATACACGCTGAAAGGATGACAGGCAAGCTGCATCTGTACCCTCAGCAGTGGGCCAAGCTGTCTCTTCCCCCTCCTCCTCATGCTCCTCCCCCTCCTCCTCCTCCTCCTCCTCCTCTGGCCATACACGCTGAAAGGATGACAGGCAAGCAGCATCTGTCCCCTCAGCAGTGGGCCAAGCTGTCTCTTCCCCCTCCTCCTCATGCTCCTCCCCCTCCTCCTCAACGCGCTGAGATATAGACATGAGGTTGCTCTGACTATCCAGCGACATACTGTCTTCCCCCGCCTCCGTTTCCGATTCCAAAGCGTCTGCCTTTATGCTTTGCAGGGAACTTCTCAAGAGGCATAGCAGAGGAATGGTGATGCTAATGATTGCAGCATCCCCGCTCAGCATCTGGGTAGACTCCTCAAAGTTTCCAAGGACCTGGCAGATGGCTGCCAACCAGGCCCACTCTTCTGTAAATAATTGAGGAGGCTGACTCCCACTACGCCGCCCATGTTGGAGTTGGTATTCCGCAATAGCTCTACGCTGCTCATAGAGCCTGGCCAACATGTGGAGCGTAGAGTTCCACTGTGTGGGCACGTCGCACAGCAGTCGGTGCACTGGCAGATTAAACCGATGTTGCAGTGTCCGCAGGGTGGCAGAGGGCGTGTGGGACTTGCGGAAATGTGCGCAGAGCTGGCGCACCTTTCCGAGCAGGTATGACAAGTGTGGGTAGCTTTTCAGAAAGCGCTGAACCACCAAATTAAAGACGTGGGCCAGGCATGGCACGTGCGTGAGGGCCACCAGGTTACGGCCGTTGTCACACACGACCATGCCCGGTTGGAGGCTCAGCGGCGCAAGCCAGCGGTCGTTCTGCTCTGTCAGACCCTGCAGCAGTTCGTGGGCCGTGTGCCTCTTCTCTCCTAAGCTGAGTAGTTTCAGCACGGCCTGCTGACGCTTGCCCACCGCTGTGCTGCCACGCCGCGTGACACCGACTGCTGGCGACGTGCTGCTGCTGACACATCTTGATTGCGAGACAGAGGTTGCGTAGGAGGAGGAGGAGGAGGGTGGTTTAGTGGAGGAAGCATACACCGCCGCAGATACCACCACCGACCTGGGGCACGCAATTCGGGGGGTGGGTAGGACGTGAGCGGTCCCCGGCTCTGACTCTGTCCCAGCCTCCACTAAATTCACCCAATGTGCCGTCAGGGAGATATAGTGGCCCTGCCCGCCTGTGCTTGTCCACGTGTCTGTTGTTAAGTGGACCTTGGCAGTAACCGCGTTGGTGAGGGTGCGTACAATGTTGCGGGAGACGTGGTCGTGCAGGCCTGGGACGGCACATCGGGAAAAGTAGTGGCGACTGGGAACCGAGTAGCGCGGGGCCGCCGCCGCCATCATGCTTTTGAAAGCCTCCGTTTCCACAAGCCTATACGGCAGTATCTCCAGGCTGATCAATTTGGCAATGTGCACGTTTAACGCTTGAGCTTGCGGGTGCGTGGCGGCGTACTTGCGCTCAAACAGTGGCGCTAGCGACGTCTGGACGCTGTGCTGAGAGACATTGCTGGATGGGGCCGAGGACAGCGGAGGTGAGGGTGTGGGTGCAGGCCAGGAGACGGTAGTGCCTGTGTCCTCAGAGGGGGGTTGGATCTCAGTGGCAGGTTGGGGCACAGGGGGAGAGGCAGTGGTGCAAACCGGAGGCGGTGAACGGGCATCGTCCCACCTTGTGGGGTGCTTGGCCATCATATGCCTGCGCATGCTGGTGGTGGTGCCTCCCCAGCTGATCTTAGCGCGACAAAGGTTGCACACCACTGTTCGTCGGTCGTCAGGCGTCTCTGTGAAAAACTGCCACACCGTAGAGCACCTTGACCTCTGCAGGGTGGCATGGCGCGAGGGGGCGCTTTGGGAAACAGTTGGTGGATTATTCGGTCTGGCCCTGCCTCTACCCCTGGCCACCGCACTGACTCAGCCTGTGCCCACACCCTGACTTGGGCCTCCGCGTCCTCGCCCGCATCCACGTCCTCTAGGCCTACCCCTACCCCTCAGCATGGTGTATTACCAGTAGTGCAGAAACAGAACGCTGTAAGTAAATGTGCCGCTTATTGGCCTGTGGTTGGAGGCTGACTTCGCTTACGGAACGCCAGGAAATAATTTTGCGCAAGCCTGCTGTAACACTTAGCTGGCTGCGTATGATTTTGTAGAACTACTACACCCAGCACAGACAGACCCAGAACACTGAGCACAGTGACAGGCAGGCCAAATAGATTTTTTCCCACAATTTTTTTTGCAAAGGCCCACTGCCTATATTCAATCAATAATATGTCTTCTGTCCCTGCCTACGCACTTCTGTCCCTGGAGTATGTCACAGAACTGCAGAGTGTTGCACTGTCAACTGCAACACAGCGGTGATTTCAGAGCCCAGACAGAGCCAGGAAATAATTTGGCGCAAGCCTGCTGTAACACTTAGCTGGCTGCGTATGATTTTGTAGAACTACTACACCCAGCACAGACAGACCCAGAACACTGAGCACAGTGACAGGCAGGCCAAATAGATTTTTTGCCCCAAATTTTTTAGCAAAGGCCCACTGCCTATATTCAATCAATAATATGTCTTCTGTCCCTGCCTACGCACTTCTGTCCCTGGAGTATTACTGCAGGGCGCAATGCTCTGCACGGCCGATATACCAAAAAAAAAAAAAGTGCAACACTGCAAAAAACAGCCTCCACAGTACTGCACACGGTTAGATGTGGCCCTAAGAAGGACCGTTGGGGTTCTTGAAGCCTAAAATACTCCTAACGCTCTCCCTGCCTAAGCACTTCTGTCCCTGGAGTATTACTGCAGGGCGCAATGCTCTGCACGGCCGATATACCAAAAAAAAAAAAAAGTGCAACACTGCAAAAAGCAGCCTCCACAGTACTGCACACGGTTAGATGTGGCCCTAAGAAGGACCGTTGGGGTTCTTGAAGCCTAAAATACTCCTAACGCTCTCCCTATAGCAGCTCCAACAAGATTGCACTGTCCCTGATCTGTGTCAGAATGCATCTGTGGCGAGCCGCGGGAGGGGCCGATTTTTATACTCGGGTGACACCTGATCTCGCCAGCCACTCACTGCAGGGGGGTGGTATAGGGCTTGAACGTCACAGGGGGAAGTTGTAATGCCTTCCCTGTCTTTCAATTTGCCAGAAAAGCGCGCTAACGTCTCAGAGATGAAAGTGAAAGTAACCCGAACATCGCGTGGTACTCGTTACGAGTAACGAGCATCTCGAACACGCTAATACTCGAACGAGTATCAAGCTCGGATGAGTACGTTCGCTCATCTCTATTGGTGACACATAATGAGTAACATTGCCACTCAACACTCTCAACACAAAACTCAGAGAATGATCCTCGAAATACAGTTTTCATTCAAAGGTACTGTGATTGCATATCACTTGGTAGATTGAGATTATTTTTCAGTGAGACCGCACAAAACTCTAGACCCCCAGGAATATTACAAAGAGTACTACCGCGTTTTCCCCAAAATAAGACCTAGTCTTATATTAATTTTTGCCTTAAAAGAGGTGCTAGGTCTTTTTTTCGGGGGATGTCTTATACTTACCTAGGTCCAGGTCCTCTTGCTGCTCTTCAGAGCTCTGATGTGCTTCTTGCAGTCTTTGTCTGCCTGCAGAAGTTCACTTCCTGGTTATGGGATTCATAAATCCCACCTCCAGGAAGCGATGGCTCTGATTGGTTCTCAAGCGCTTCTCAGCTAATCAATGCAGCGCTCAATGAAGCAATTCGATGGCTGTGATTAGTTCATCGAGTGCTGCATTGATTGGCTGAGCAGCGCTCAAAGAACCAATCACAGCCATTGCTTCCTGGAGGTGGAATTTATAAATCCCGTTACCAGGAAGCGATCCTCTGTGGGCGGCCAGGGACTGCAAGAAGCGTGTCAAAGCTTATTCATAAATCCCACCTACACAACGTGATGGCTGTGATTGGTTCTTCAACCGCTGCTCAGCCAATTAATGCAGCGCTCAATGAATCAATCACAGCCATTGCATTGGTTCATCAAGTGCTGAATTGATTGGCTGAGCAGCATTCAATAACCAATCAGAGCCATCGCTTCCTGGAGGTGGGATTTATGAATCCTGTGACCAGGAAACGATCTTATGTGGACTGCAAAAAGCGTGTCAGAGCTCTGGAGAGCAACGGGGTGGACCTGGGCCGAGCCTGCTAGGTAATGTATTTCTTTGTTTTTTAATGTAAGCTAGGGCTTATATTTCAAGCTTCCCTGAAAATCCTGAAAAATCAGAGTAGGTCTTATTTTCAGGGGTGGGGGGTACAGGGTATCACTAGTAGATACATGTGAGTATCATGTGTGGGAGGAGTATTTTGCCATCCTGGATACGGGCAGCATAAGCCCTACTCTTAAATAACCTTGCAGTAACCGACTGTCATTAAATGCTAGAACTTGTAATTCACTGCTACAGTCAGTTCTAAGGACTGAAAACAATGCTTTCTGCTCACAACACATACTCAATAAAACAATATTGTTCAGAAAGACAATTCTGCCATCAGAGTCATACAGAAAATAACAGGCTACATCGGGGTGGGAATCGCTGGGATTTAGGTGAGTATTGATTTTGCGCCCTGGGAAAGTGTTGTAACAACCATTGATCGTGTGTAGAAACGTGCAGGAACTATTAAGTCACAGTCATGTACTATTGACATCTATATATTGTGCCTGGGGCACCGTGGCACGGTCAGAAAATGTGTTTTTGTGTCAACAGGCGTCTATGAATAGGGCACAACATGGGGCTGGACACACAGGAGGTGACATATTTACAATTGCCTGCAATAATTGGTTCAGAACTCAGATATATGTATCTATATTCCCAGCATAGACCCATTTCACAGTAATATGTGGTTTCCTACTGAACTATAGGTAAAAATACCATCACAGTAAAATAAACAGCCCAATTACAATTTCAGCTCTGATATGTCTGTACACACACAGACTTTGGTATAGTCATCTCGGAGTTAGGATAATGCAGCACGACTACCTGCAGTTCTTTGGAAAACAACAAATAACCCACTGCGCTGTCTACACGAGTCTTGCCAAATAATAAATTTAACCTGACAGCATCAGAAATGGATAGAGAGAGTCATTTTTGTAAAGTGATACTACAACTCCCTAAGTTATAATGATATCCCATCTGGTCAACCCAAGCCCATATTCCCACCCTTGAGACCCACCTATGTGAGTCAGAGTGGAGAACAATTGCAAAGATTGCACCATGTACATGCCTTATCATTAATTTCAGTTAGTTATATGATAACATTTTGGCTGCCTGAAGCCACCACTAGGGGGAGCTGCATATGGCTTTCTACAACTAGTATTGAACTCATGCAGAGGAGACAGTCCAATGCAGGACCCCCTTTAACAACAGGTCCTATAGCCATATCTTCCAACATCTGCATCTTTACAAGACATTTAAGCCCCCCCCCCCCCACAATGCACCCAAAACACCCTAGAATGTCAACTTTTATGCAAATTTAGATACACCCCACATGTTGTGATCTATTTCGCTGACCTATTCTAAGAAAAATGTTCCATTTAAAGCTATGCATACAGCGGTCATGCAGTCTGTCTCTATGGTCAGTGCAACTCTGGTGAGCGAGCACCAAAATGCTCGAGTGCTCATTGCTCGAGTCGAACTTTTCGTAATGCTCGAGAGCTCGTTTCGAGTAACGAACCCCATTGAAGTCAATGGGGGACTCGAGCATTTTTGTATGGGACCGATGTATGGGACCGATGCTCCGCATGTGAAACACCACAAAACATCAGAAAGTCATGGAAACACCACATAAACGGATAGGGAACGTCAAGGGCAGCATGCATGGCTGCATCTGAGGCTCCCAGGTCCCACTATTAAGCCAAAATGGGGGCAAGAGCCTGGCGGTCCCCCCCCCTAACAATTTACTTGGGACAAACCCTCATTAGCAAGGCACACGCGCTGGCACATCTTAGCTAAGCACCACACTACCTGCAACCAAGGACAAACACTGCCTGCGGGTGACACCGCTGCCTCTTTTCCTGGGTTACATGCAGGCATTGCTGTCTAACCCCCTGCATGACCCTGCGTCCACAGTGCACACAAAAGTTTCCCTGCACAGCAATCAGCTGCCCGCATGCCACACGCTCGCTTCATAGCCACAGTACCCTCATGTCTATTTATAAGTGCGTACCGGATAAGGAGGAACCGGAGGCACACATTGCAGAGGGTTGGCAGGGCTAGGCAGCGACCCTCTTGGAAAGTGTGGGTGATAGCCCACAATGCTGTTGAGAATTGATGATAAATTGATATACGATCATCATTCCAATTCCGTGCCACCTCCGTCACAAAATTGTCAGGAGCCGCAAACGGGGGCATAAAGGGGACTCAGGTGCCAGCACTTCTACACATCTCCACAATGCAGCAATACTCTGTGTGGGAAGCATGTGAGCAGGCCCAGGGTCACTCTCGGTCCCAGCCTCCACCTTGTGTGACCCAAGGCGCCGCGAGTTACATAGCAATGGGAAATCCATGTGTCCCCACACAATACATTCTGTGTAGGTTCAGATAGCTCAACACCGCAATGGAAAGTCTTTGAGTTCCTTGGGCTCGTCTATGCTGTGGGTGCACAAAGATGGTATTACACAGGAAGACAGTGCCCAAAATTGGCAGAGTTTCACCCCGCCCAGGACCTTGGCCCACATTTCTGCCCTAGTCAGTCAGTGTATTTGTGCCAGACAGGTAAAACACTGCAATGGGAAGTCTTTGTGCACCCACAGCATAAGTGAACCCAAGGAACTGAAAGATGGTATTACACATAAGGGAAAACAGAGTGCCCAAACATGGCAGAGTTTCACCCTGCCAAGGGCATCGGCTTTGGCCCACATTTCTACCCGAGTCAGTCAGTGTATTTGTGCCAGAGAGGTAAAACACCGCGATGGGAAGTCTTTGTGCACCCACAGTATAGGCGAGCCCAAGGAACTGAAAGATGGTATTACACATGAGGAAAACAGAGTGCCCAAACATGGCAGAGTTTCACCCCGCCAAGTGCCTCAGGCTCGGCCCACGTTTCTGCCCTAGTCAGTCAGTGTATTTGTGCCAAACAGGTGAAACAACGCAATGGGAAGTCTTTGTGCACCCACAGCATAGGCGAGCCCCTGGAACCCAAGGACAGTATTAAACAGGAAGAAAAGAGTGCCAAAACATGGCAGAGTTTTACCCTGCCCAGGACCTCGACCTCGGCCCACATTTCTGCCCAATTCATTCTTTGTATGTGTCAGATAGCTGAACAATGCAGTGGGAAAGCCTTTGTGCACCCACAGCATAGGCGAGCTGATGAAACTCAAAGACAGTATTAAACATGAAGAAAAGAGAATGCCCAAACATGGCAGAGTTTCACCCCGCCCCGGTCCTCGGCCCACACTTCTGCCCTAGTCATTCAGTGTATTTGTGCCAGACAGGTAAAACACTGCAATGGGAAAGCCGTCTGCACGCTAGCCAAGTCAGTCAGTGTATTTCTGCCAGACAGGTAAAACAACGCAATGGGAAGTCTTTGTGCACCCACAGCATAGACGAGCCCATGAAACTCAAAGACAGTATTACACCTAAAGAAATCAAAGTACCCAAACATGGCAGTTTCACCCCACCCAGGACCTCGGCCAACACTTCTGCCCTAGTGATTCAGTGTATTTGTGCTAGAGAGGTAAAACACCGCAATGGGAAGTCTTTGTGAACCCACAGCATAGGCAAGCCCAAGGAACTGAAAGATGGTATCACACATGAGGAAAAAAAAGTGCCCAAACATGGCAGAGTTTCACCCCGCCAAGGGCCTCGGCCCACATTTCTACCCTAGTCAGCCAGACAGGTAAAACACCGCGATGGGAAGTCTTTGTGCACCCACAGCATAGGCGAGCCCATGAAACTCAAAGATGGTATTACATGTAAAGAAATCAGAGCGCCCAAACAAGGCAGTTTACACTGCCAAGGACCTCGGCCTCAGCTCACACCCTCAGTAATCGTGGGCATAAAGTGGACTCAGATGCTAGTACAGGTGTGAACGTTTCTTTAAATCAGTTACTGTTGCTTTCATCACCCCAAAGACGTTCCACAGGCCAAACCTGGCACAGTTGATTCTTCCCCCCCAGGACCATGGCCTCTGCCCACACCCTCAGTAATCGTAGGCCTCAAGCGGACTCGGATGCTAGTGCAGCTGTGAACGTCCCATTAATGCAGTAACGCTACTTTTGTTTGGCCCAAACCACTGTATTAGATAACTGTAGTAACACAAAAGAAAATACATGTTGCCCAGTGCTGATCCCCAGACCCCAAGCAGGAGGAGGAGGTGGCATAATAAGGCAGAGAAAACATGACCAAGTTAGGACCTGCAATACTCTGTGTGGGAAGTAAGTGAGCGGGCCCTGGGTCAGGCTCGGTCCCAGCCTCCACCTTGTGTGACCCAAGGTGCCGTGAGTTAAATAGCTATGGGAAATCCATGTGTCCCCACACACTTCATTCTGTGTATGTGTCAGGCAGCTGAACACCGCAATGGGAAACCTTTGTGCACCCACAGTATAGGCGGACCCCAGTAACATTTCTGCAGCAAGAGTATAGGCGAACCCCTCAAACCTTTCAGTACCAAGTGTATAGGCGGACCGCTGAAACATTTCTGTAGCAAGAGTATAGGCGGACCGCTGTAACATTTCTGTAGCAAGAGTATAGGCGGACCCCAGTAACATTTCTGTAGCAAGAGTATAGGCGGACCCGAATATTTATGTAGCAAGAGTATAGGCGAACCCCTGTAACATTTCTGTACCAAGTGTACTGGCGGACCCCTGTAGCATTTCTGTTGCAAGAGTGTAGGCGAACCCCTGAAGCATTGGTGTACCAAGAGTATAGGCGAACACCTGAAAAAATTTGGTTACCAAAAAAGTGTAGGTGAAGGCCGGAAAAATTAGTTAGATAACAGTATAGGCAAGGGTCTGAAAAATTGTTGTACCAAGAGTACAAGTGTACTCCTGAAAAATTGCTCAACCGTGAGGGCAGGTGAAACCCATAAACATTTTTTAAAGATAAAGCTCACTGGTGCTTAATTTGTAACAGAGCCTGGAGGCAGCCCTGTGAAAAAACTTGATTTCTGTTTGAAACTTTGAAAAATTGTAAGAAAAACTTTTAAACATAGCCTTTTGGGCCGCCGAAAAAGTAGCAATTCAGAGTGATGACATGCTGTTTTAGGAGGAGGAGGAGTAATAATATCCGAGAGTGATTGACAAAGCTAATTCCCCCTTCTTTTTCTGGTGATAGAGGATGCATTTTTCTCCTGTTGCAGTGAAAAGAATCATTAGGTTCCGCTGCTTTCCGCTGGTGGAGAAGAGAAGTCTGGGGAAATCCAACCTTTGTTAATCTTTATGAGTGTAAGCATGTCGGCACTGGCAGTTGACAGGCGGGTACGCTTATCCGTGATGATTCCCCCAACTGCACTAAACACCCTCTCTGACAAGACGCTAGCGACAGGGCAGGTCAGCACCTCCAGGGCGTACAGCGCAAGTTCGTGCCATGTGTCCAGCTTTGACACCCAATAGTTGTATGGAGCAGAGGCATCGCAGAGGATGGTGGTATGATCGGCTATGTACTCCCTCACCCTCTTTTTACAGTGCTCCCTCCAACTCAGCCTTGACTGGGGAGTGATGACACAGTCTTGCTGTGGAGCCATAAAGTTGGCAAAGGCCTTGAAGAGTGTTCCCCTGCCTGCGCTGGACATACTGCCTGATCTCCACACCTACCCTGCTACTTGGCCCTCAGAACTGCGTCTTCTGCCACTAGCGCTGTCAGATGGGAACTTTAGCATCACTTTTTCCACCAGGGCCTGTAGTATTGCATCACTCTCGTACTAATTCCTTTTCGGAAGGAGAATGAAAAGGTTCTCCTTATACCGTGGGTATAGAAGGGTGTACACCCAGTAATCCGTGTTGGCCCGAATGCGTCTAACGCGAGGGTCACGGGAAAGGCAGCCTAACAGGAAGTCAGCCATGTGTGCCAGGGTCCCAGTATGCATCACGTCACTGTCCTCACTAGGAGGATAACTTTCAGGATCCTCCTCCCCCTCTTCAGCCCATACACGCTGAACAGATGAGAGGCAAGCAGCATGGGTACCCTCTGCAGTGTGGCCAGCTGTCTTCCCCCTCCTCCTCCAAAATGCACTGAGATATAGACATGAGGGTTGTCTGGCTATCAAGCGACATACTGTCATCCCCCGTCTTCTGTTCCAACCGCAAAGCGTCAGCCTTTATGCTTAACAGCGAACTTCTCAGCAGGCAAAGGAGCGGTATGGTAACGCTAAAGATATCTGTTATCTATGCCTACTCCTCAGTTAAGAATTGCGGAGGCTGACTACCACTCCGTCGCCTATGTTGCAGCTGGTATTCCACTATTGCTCTACGCTGCTCGTACAGCCTGGCCAATATGTGCAGCGTAGAATTCCAGCATGTGGCCACGTCGCAAAGCAGTCAGTGCTCTGGCAGCTGAAACCGACGTTGCAGGATCCTCAGGGTGGCAGCATCCATGGTGGACTTGCGGAAATGTGCGCAGACGCGGCGCACCATGCCGAGCAGGTCAGACAAGTGGGGGTAGTTTCTCAGAAACCGCGGAATCACCTGATTGAAGATGTTGGCCAGGCATGGCACATGTGTGAGGCTCCCGAGCTGCAGAGCCGCCACCAGGTTACGGCCGTTGTCACACACGACCATGCCCGGTTGGAGGCTCAGCGGCGAAAGCCAGAGGTTGGTCTGCTCTGTCAAACCCTGCAACAGCTAGGGGGCCATGTGCCTCTTGTCACCTAAGCTGACTAGTTTCAGTACGGCTTGCTGATGCTTGCCCACCGCTGTTCTGCCGCACGCTACCGACTGCTGGTGACATGCTCACACTTCTTAATTGAGAGGTAGAGGTGGCGGAGGAGGAGGAGGGGGAGGGTTTGGAGGAGGTGGCATAAAACGCCACAGATACCGGTACCGAGATAGGACTTGCTATTCTGGGTGTGGGTAGGACGTGAGCGGTCCCAGGCTCTGACTCAGTCCCAGCCTGCACCAAGTTCACCCAATGTGCCGTCAGGGAGATATAGTGGCCCTGCCCGCCAGTACTTGTCCATGTGTCCATGGTTAAGTGGACCTTCCCAGTAACCGCGTTGGTGAGGGCACGATTTATGTTGTGGGAGACATGCTGGTGCAGGGCGGGGACGGCACACCGGAAAAATAGTGGCGACTGAGGACCGAGTAGCGGGGGACCGCCGTCGCCATCATGTTTTTGAAAGCCTCCATTTCCACAAGCCTGTATAGCAGCCTCTCCAGGCTGATTATTTTGGCAATGTGCACGTTTAAAGCTTGTGTATGCAGGTGGGTGGCGGCGTATTTCCGCTTTTGCTCCAACCCTTGTGTTAGCGACAGCTGAACGCTGTGCTGAGAGACATTGCTGGATGGACTGGAGGACAGTGGTGGTGAGGGCGTGGGTGCAGGCCGGGAGGCGCTCATGCCTGCTTTCTGGGAGAGGTCTTGAATCTGTGTGGCAGGTTGTGGCACAGGGAAAGAAGCAGTGGTGGGACCAGGAGGCGGTGAATGTCCTTCGTCCCACCTTGTGGGGTGCTTGGCCATCATATGCCTGCGCATGCTGGTGGTGGTCAGGCTGGTAGTGGTGGCTCCCTGGCTGATCTTGGTGTGACACAGGTTGCACACCACTGTTCGTCGTTCTTCCGTGCTCTCACTAAAAAACATCCACACCTTTAAACACCCAGCCCTCTGCACGGAGGCTTGGTGCGAGGGTGTGCTTTGAGAAACAGTTGGGGGATTCTTTGCTCTGGCCCTGCCTCTAGCCCTGGCCACTCCACTGCCTCTTTCAACCTGTCCTGCTGCTGCACTTGCCTCACCCTCTGAAGCGCTGTCCTCAGTAGGCTTAGCAAACCAGGTGGGGTCAGTCACCTTATCGTCCAGCAGCTCTTCCTCCGAATCCTCTGTGCGCTCCTCCCTCAGACTTACTGCACTTACTACTACCTCACTGACAGACAACTGTGTCTCATCATCATCATCCACTGAAAGCTCTTGAGAAAGTTGCCGGAAGTCCCCAGCCTCATCACCCGGACTCCGGGAACTTTCCAAAGGTTGGGCATCGGTCACGACAAACTCCTCAGGTGAGAGAGGAACCATTTTTTCCCACTCATGGCAGGGACCCAAGAACAGTTCCTGGGAGTCTGCCTGCTCAGAATATGTCATTTTCATGGAGTGAGGAGGCTGGGAGGAAGGAGGAGCAGCCAAAGGATTTAGAGTTGCAGTCCCTAGGCCGGGAGTAGTGGACTGCGTAGAAGAATTGTGATATGAAGCTGGGGAGGCCAGAAACTTGCCTCTCTCCTAATCCCTCAGCAGCCGGCTGTGATTCACCATGCCCAGGAACTCGGCCTGTGCCCACACCCTCACTTGGACGCCCGTGACCGCGTCCACGTCCTCGATCCCTACCCCTACTCCTCATCATGGCGGATTAAGGATAGAGCAGGGCCCAAATAAATTACCCCACTGTACAGCGCTGACAACTGTGGCTAATTCACCGCACACAGAGACTTGTAGATAGCGGAGGCTCTATGCTGTGACTTGAAAAAATTAACCCGCTGTCTTGCGCTGATACCTAGGGGTAATTTACCGCTCACAGAGACTTGTAGATAAGAGAGGCTGTATGAAGTGGGAGAAGACTCTAAAGCCAGTGGATAGTGCTGGTAACTGCGGCTATCTCAATGCCACCAAGGAAACGGTATTGTGAGACGCTCTGCACAGTGGCAGAGCTGAAGTATGTTTCACGGTGAGAGCTCAGTGTTATTCACTGCAGGCTGAGAACGCTATAACTGAAAGGCTGGGAACAGGCCTAGATGCGTAATACAAAAATTGATGCACTACTGCTCCCAGCTAGCCACAACTATAATGCACACGGTGAGAATTAGCCCTAAGAAGGACCACTGGGGTTCTTGCACAGAGGATCAGGAGGACTGTAAAACTTTCCCTATATAAGTAGCTGTGTCCCTACACTGTGCCTTATGCACTGTACACACAGAACGGTATAACTGAAATACTTTGCAGTAGGCTAGGAAATGTTAGAGTGCAGTTTCACGGTGAGACCTCATTGTAAGGCACTGCAGGCTGAGAACGCTATAACGGAAAGGCTGGAAACAGGCATAGATGCGTAATACAAAAGTTGGTGCACGACTGCTCCCCGCCAGCCACAACTATAATGCACACGGTGAGATGTAGCCTTAAGAAGGACCATTGGGGTTCTTGCACAGAGGGTCAGGAGTCCTGTAAAACTTTCCCTATATAAGCAGCTCTGTCCCTAAACTCTGCATAATGCACTGCAGACTGAGAACGCTATAGCTGAAATGGCCTGCACAGCCCAAGATGCTTAAAAAAAAAATTGGTGCACTACTGCTCGAAGCCAGCCATAACTATAATGCACACGATGAGGAGTAGCCCTAAGAAGGACTGTTGGGGTTCTTGAAGACAGGATCCTACGCTAACACTATCCCTGTATAAGCATCAGCACTTTCCCTAACCTCTGCCAGTGTGTGTCTGAAGCGAGCCGCGGGCGGGACCAGTGTAAGTACTCGGCGGTCACCTGATTGGCCCAGCCACCCACTGCTGTTGGCAGGCAGAGGGCTGGCACTTTACAGCAGGAAGTGGTAATGCCTTCCCCGCATGCTTATTGGCTAGAAAATGGCGCTAAACATGCGGGGAAGGAAATGCAATTGAGTTGCGTACCGTGTGATGTTCGTCTCGAGTAACGAGCATCTCGAGTACCCTAATACTCGAACGAGCATCAAGCTCGGACGAGTGTTCTCGCTAATCTCTAAGTAATAAACTAAGGAATTGTTATGTAAGCAATTCCCCAACACATATGTTAAAGTTCCCCAAATGCAAATTCCCAATCATGGGAGGACATTGTGGGGTTCGGGTAATGAGGTTTTAGGGTTTATATAGGTGAATAGTTACCTAGGTACTTCTATATTCACAGACAGCTACATCTTCTGGAACTGCAGGGATGATCTCAGGATGGAAGACTGATTGTACATTGTGTACACACTGCAGATGGCATGCGATGGCACAGGAGACCAGCTTTCCTCTGGTGAAGTGCTGTGTACTAACCACGCTGTATTATTATCTACAGCAGGGTGTTACTGTGTTCTGCATTAAGTCAGGTGCTTAATGTTTACTTTGTACCTGCCTCATCATACCAGCGAACTCATCACAGGGTATCAGTTAGAGGTCTGAGGATACAGCTGCTTCTAATACTCTCATGTTATTGACTGGCAAATATGAGATATCTGGGGATTTATTTTGTAGTGTCTAAACAGATCTAACGCTGTTGTAACCAAGACGCAGTGAAATTGTAGTGAAATTTTACTAACAGTGTCACAGATGCTGAGCATGCAGCTTTGTCATAATTGACCTTTGTAATGTTTTACTAAGGGAGAAGTATCACATATGCTGTAGACTTTAATTGTTGACTGTGGGGGATGACACACTATATAACCTTTTGCATTGTAACAATAAAACAGAAGAGTGGAAACATCACCTGAGTGTTTCTCATAATATTCTTCTCTGATGCATCGAATAATAATTAGACAAACCTGATTGATAAGGCTACGATACCCCTTGAGTATCACCTAAATTAAGTGACTACTTTAACACAGCCATAGCAGTTACTATGGTGCTCAGAAGTTGAGGGGGCACTCAGATGCAAGAACATTGTACATTTTTGTAGGGAATAGCACGTTATTTGGTTTCTGTTGTTTAGCATATCTGTGTGGATGCTTTAATATATAATGCTATTATCCATACCTCTAATTATAGCAAATTATGCTGCTGTTTCAATTTCCTGACATTAGGTGATTGGGACACATTTCATTTTGCTATTGGGCCATATGAATTCTAGTTCCCCCCAAGGTTGTAAGCCCAACAAATCTCTTCTATTCAAGTGCAGATGTAGAGGAGTTGATGTTGTCATTAGGCACTGTCACAAAAACATGCACAGTCTATGGTTTTTCATAATGGAAAGGGAATCTGTCCGGAGATACATGTTGCCTGAACTATGGACAGCATGAAATACTTATAAGCTTCCCTATGACAAGCAGCTGTGTTTTACACAGGAGTAAGCACATTTTGCATGCTCATGTGCGTGTTTTACTGTATTTTTGTGTATGCATGTTGTGTGTATTGCACACACAAAAAAACACGCAAGTATGCTCCCATTGATTGCAATGGATAATTATGTTAAATTAGTTTAATATGTGCTATGTTCATGCGCAATCCGCACAACTATAGAACATGCTTGTCTCTTCCATTTACTGTACATAGCTGTAAGGAGGAAGACTGTCGGCATCTCATGATGCCCTTTCTAACAACAGGACTTCTGTTTAACACTTTCAGTTACTTATCTATTAGATTTAGGGGATATTACAGAAGTTGATTGTCAGACTATCATATCTACTGCCAGCCTCTCCCTGCTCCTCTGTGATCTAGAAAACATCTTACAAATGCTGAAGCATTGTGGGCATCTTCATCCTGTAGCGCAACGCATCTGTCATGTCTTTATAACAACGCCGGTATAACGAATATTTCACTCAGCTCAATAGTTCTCTATTAGGGATGAGCGAGTTCTCTACTCGGAAAAGCACTACTCGCTCGAGTAATTTGCTTTATCCGAGTATCGCTGTGCTCGGGTCTGAAGATTCGGGTGCCGGCACGGAGCGGGGAGCTGCAGGGGAGAGCGGGGAGGAACGGAGGTAAGATCTCTCTCTCCCTCTCTCCCGCCCGCTCTCCCCTGCTCCCCGCTGCGACTCACCTGTCAGCCGCAGCGGCACCCGAATCTTCAGACCCGAGCACAGCGATACTCGGATAAAGCAAATTACTTGAGCGAGTAGTGCTTTTCCGAGTACGCTCGCTCATCTCTAGTCTCTATCTATCTATCTATCTATCTATCTATCTATCTATCTATCTATCTATCTCTCTCTCTCTCATATCTATCTATCTATCTCATATCTATCTATCTATCTCATATCTATCTATCTATCTCATATCTATCTATCTATCTCATATCTATCTATCTATCTCATATCTATCTATCTATTTATCTATCTATCTATCTATCTCTTCACATAGGTGTAAAGGTCACTGCCTCCCACAAGATTAGCACACTCCTCTAAAAATATGTACTGCCAGCGTCCCAAATCTTCTATCAGTCTGACAGACTTGACCTCATTAACATCATCATGAGTGGACAGTTCACTTACCCTAAATTACTCTGCACTGCTGGCATATATCTATATTACTCCCCAAATGTACACCATTTTCAACCTGATTGGTTGTTTAGATTTACTCATTTCCAGTGATTGCTTATTTGGGTTGGCTGATTCACAGTGATTGTTTATTTGGGTTGGCTCATTCACGGTGATTGGTTATTTGGTTTGCCTGATTCACGGTGATTGGTTGTTTAGGTTGACTTGTGTAGAAGTGGGGAGTAAAAGGCAAATATGTGTACTTGCTGAGAACCTGGATGGGCCTTACCTATGTGTGACTTGTGCGGTCGCGTAGGCCACCAGTTACCAGCTTTAAGAATTGGTTCCAGGAGGATGTAGGTTGGGGGCCCACCTTAGGTCCAGCCAGCCAGATGATTTTCTTCCTCTGTGTCACAGCATCTTTTGGAAATACTCAAATCCTCCTCCTCTTGGCTCCGTCTCCACCTCTTTGATGTTCCAATGTTTATGTTATGAGTTTGAATCAGGTGCTGTATTTATATTATAAGCTTGGTTCTTTTGCTGTATTTATGTTATAAGCTCGGTTCTGGTGCTGTATTTATGTTGTAAGCTTGGTTCAGGTGCTGTGTTTATGTTGTAAGCTTGGTTCCGGTGCTGTATTTTTTGTTATAAGCTTGGTTCTGGTGCTGTATTTAGGTTATAAGCTCAGATCTGGTGCTGTATTTATGTTATAAGCTTGGTTCTGGTGCTGTATTTATGTTATAGGCTTGTTCCGGTTCAGTATTTATGTTATTAGTTTGGGTCTGGTGCTGCATTTATGTTATAAGATTGGTTCTGGTGCTGTATTTATGTTATGAGTTTGGTTCAGGTGCTGTATTTATGTTATAGGCTTGGTTCTGGTGCTGTATTTATGTTATAGGCTTGGTTCTGGTGCTGTATTTATGTTATAAGCTCAGATCTGGTGCTGTATTTATGTTATAAGCTTGTTCTGGTTCGGTATTTATGTTTTTAGTTTGGGTCTGGTGCTGTATTTATGTTATAAGATTGGTTCTGGTGCTGTATTTATGTTATGAGTTTTGTTCAGGTGCTGTATTTATGTTATAAGCTCGGTTCTGGTGCTGTATTTATGTTATAAGCTCGGTTCTGGTGCTGTATTTATGTTATAAGCTGGGTTCAGGTGCTGTGTTTATGTTGTAAGCTTGGTTCTGGTGCTGTATTTTTTGTTATAAGCTTGGTTCTGGTGCTGTATTTATGTTATAAGCTTGGTTCTGGTGCTGTATTTATGTTATAAGCTTGGTTCTGGTGCTGTATTTATATTATAAGCTTGGTTCAGGTGCTGTGTTTATGTTATAAGCTTCGTTCAGGTGCTGTATTTATGTTATAAGCTCAGATCTAGTGCTGTATTTATGTTATAAGCTTGGTTCTGGTGCTTTATTTATGTTATAGGCTTGTTCTGGTTCGGTATTTATGTTATTAGTTTGGGTCTGGTGTTGTATTTATGTTATAAGATTGGTTCTGGTGCTGTATTTATGTTATGAGTTCAGTTTAGGTGCTGTATTTATGTTATAAACTTGATACTGGTGCTGTATTTATGTTAAAAGCTTGGTTCTGGTGCTGTATTTTTGTTAAAAGCTTGGTTCTGGTGCTGTATTTTTGTTACAAGTTTGGTTCAGGTGCTGTATTAATTTATTTTTTTCATAAGGGCCACCATTTCTGAGGACTAGGCCTCTTCTATTGTTAGTCTTGGTCTATTGTTTTAAAAGCTGCTATCTTTCTCGATCTGGCAGTTAGGAGAGAAATCACTAGAGGTCCGCTACCCGCCCGCCCGCGGCTCCCCGCTCACCCCTCCCCCAGCATGCTCGGACAAGAATGCAGTAACCCGAGAAGAGCGAGGCTCGCTCGAGTAACTGACTTATCCGAGCATACTTTGCAGTACAAGTATAGTTTCCAATGGTAACATATAAAGTACTGGAACACATTTACAATTTTGCAAGTTAGTGTTCACCGTGCAGAATAAATAAATATGATTTTTTAAAATAGATTGGACTTTTCATGGATGCAGTGATACAAATGATTTTAATTTGTTTTGCTTTTTATAAAAAAAAAAAGAAAACAGTCTCATTCAGGGGCGTAACTATAGAAGATGCAGGGGATGCGGTTGCACCTGGGCCCAGGAGCCTTAGGGGGCCTATAAGGCGTCTCTTCTCCATATAGGGAACCACAGTGCTATGAGTAAAGCATTATAGTTGGGGGCCCTGTTACAAGTTTTGCATCAGGGCCCAGGAGCTTCAACTTATGCTTCTGGTCTCATTTGAAAACTTTTAATACTTCAGTATTGCACTATATTGTACATTTACCATCCCTACCCTGCTTGATACAAACTCTATGCCCATCCGATACCAATGGCGGACTATAATAGGGATAACCCACCACATCTGTCCAAACTACCCCTACCCACTGCACCTCTCATCCCCTCTCTGAGCAGTACACTGCAGTACTATCATAGCGCCCATAGCTCACTCTGTGTCACCACTGCTCTCCTCCTGAGCTTCAGTCATTAGCACTTAGGCCGCTCTCACATAGACACATTGTTATTGCAATTTTCCGGTGCGTGACACGCAATGCCAGTAGCCCATAAATTTCTATTGGGCCACTCATATCTGCATTCAAACTGCCCATAGGAAACCATGGGCGTCCGCACTTGAATTGTGACGTGCGAATTTAATTTCCGGATTCCACGTGCGGAAAACAAGGCCCAACATTTTAGTGCGGTTTCTGCACGGACGGAAAGCAAGAGTTAAAAAAAAAAAAAGGACTGCACATGTGCGCCAGCGCTTCTGCACACATCTACCATACAGACACAGACAAGCACATGGGCAGGGTCGGATTCCGCTGTGGGCTCCCACAATGATCTGAAGGAAGGAATTGATGAGAAACTGATCAAATTTTCTGATTAGACAAAACTAGGAGGGATAGCTAACACTAGGGAAGAGAGAGAGTATTCAAAAAAGATCTAGTAAAGCTTGCACAGTGGGCAGCGACTAACAGAATGGTATTTAACAAAGAGAAATGCAAAGTCCTACATCTGGCAAGAAAAATGAAGAAAACTAGAGATGAGCGAACGTACTCGTCCGAGCTTGATACTTGTTCGAGTATTAGGGTGTTCGAGATGCTCGTTACTAGAGGCGAGCACCACGCGATGTTCGAGTTACTTTCACTTTCATCTCTGAGACGTTAGCGCGCTTTTCTGGCCAATAGAAAGACAGGGAAGGCATTACAACTTCCTCCTGTGATGTTCCAGCCCTATACCACCCCCCTGCAGTGAGTGGCTGGCGAGATCAGGTATCACCCGACTATATAAATCGGCCCCTCCCGCAGCTCGCCACAGATGCATTCTGACATAGCTCAGGGAAAGTGCTGCTGGTGCTGGAGCTGCTATAGGGAGAGTGTTAGGAGTGATTTTAGGCTTCAAGAACCCCAACGGTCCTTCTTTGGGCCACATCTGACCGTGTGCAGTACTGTTGAGGCTGCTTTTTGCAGTGTTGCACTTTTTTTTTTTTTTTTTTGTATATCGGCCGTGCAGAGCATTGCGTCCTCAGTCTGCAGTAATTTTACATAGTATAGGGCCAGTAGTGCTGAGGCAGGGACAGTGAAAAAGGTGAAAGACATATACTGTCTATATAGGCAGTGGGCTTTTCCAAAAAAATTTGGGACACAAAAATCTATTTGGGCTGCCTGTGACCGTCCTGAGTGTACTGCGTCTCTGCTGGGGGTAGTAGTCCTAATTAATACGCAGCCAGCTAAGTGTTACAGCAGGCTTGCGCAAAATTCTTTCCTGGCTCTGCGTTGCCCGTTACATCACCGCTGTCATCCTGTCCAGAGGGAAACAGTCTGCAGTAATTTTACATAGTATAGGGCCAGTAGTGCTGAGGCAGGGACAGTGAAAAAGGTGAAAGAGATATACTGTGTATATAGGCAGTGGGCTTTTCCAAACAAATTTGGGAAAAAACATTCTATTTGGGCTGCCTATGACTGTACTGAGTGTACTGCGTCTCTGCTGGGGGTAGTAGTCCTAATTAATACGCAGCCAGCTAAGTGTTACAGCAGGCTTGTGCAAAATTCTTTCCTGGCTCTGCGTTGCCCGTTACATCACCGCTGTCATCCTGTCCAGAGGGAAACAGTCTGCAGTAATTTTACATAGTATAGGGCCAGTAGTGCTGAGGCAGGGACAGTGAAAAAGGTGAAAGACATATACTGTCTATATAGGCAGTGGGCTTTTCCAAAAAAATTTGGGACAAAAAAATCTATTTGAGCTGCCTGTGACCGTCCTGAGTGTACTGCGTCTCTGCTGGGGGAAGTAGTCCTAATTAATACACAGCCAGCTAAGTGTTACAGCAGGCTTGCGCAAAATTCTTTCCTGGCTCTGCGTTGCCCGTTACATCACCGCTGTCATCCTGTCCAGAGGGAAACAGTCTGCAGTAATTTTACATAGTATAGGGCCAGTAGTGCTGAGGCAGGGACAGTGAAAAAGGTGAAAGACATATACTGTCTATATAGGCAGTGGGCTTTTCCAAAAAAATTTGGGACAAAAAAATCTATTTGGGCTGCCTGTGACCGTCCTGAGTGTACTGCGTCTCTGCTAGGGGTAGTAGTCCTAATTAATACGCAGCCAGCTAAGTGTTACAGCAGGCTTGCGCAAAATTCTTTCCTGGCTCTGCTGTGCGTTCCGTAAGCGAAGTCAGCCTCCAACCACAGGCCAATAAGCGGCACATTTAATTACAGCGTTCTGTTTCTGCACTACTGGTAATACACCATGCTGAGGGGTAGGGGTAGGCCTAGAGGACGTGGATGCGGGCGAGGACGCGGAGGCCCAAGTCAGGGTGTGGGCACAGGCCGAGCTCCTGGTCCAGGTGTATCACAGGCGACTGCTGCGGGATTAGGAGAAAGGCACGTTTCTGGCGTCCCCACATTCATCTCACAATTAATGGGTCCACGCGGTAGACCTTTATTAGAAAATGAGCAGCTTGAGCAGGTCCTGTCGTGGATGGCAGAAAGTGCATCCAGCAATCTATCGACCACCCAGAGTTCTGCGCCGTCCACTGCTGCAACTCTGAATCCTCTGGCTGCTGCTCCTCCTTCCTCCCAGCCTCCTCACTCCATTACAATGACACATTCTGAGGAGCAGGCAGACTCCCAGGAACTGTTCTCGGGCCCCTGCCCAGAATGGGCAGCAATGGTTCCTCTCCGACCGGAGGAGTTTGTCGTGACCGATGCCCAACCTTTGGAAAGTTCCCGGGGTCCGGGGGATGAGGCTGGGGACTTCCGGCAACTGTCTCAAGAGCTTTCAGTGGGTGAGGAGGACGATGACGATGAGACACAGTTGTCTATCACTCAGGTAGTAGTAATTGGAGTAAGTCCGAGGGAGGAGCGCACAGAGGATTCGGAGGAAAAGCAGCAGGACGATGAGGTGACTGACCCCACCTGGTTTGCTATGCCTACTGAGGACAGGTCTTCAGAGGGGGAGGCAAGCGCAGCAGCAGGGCAGGTTGGAAGAGCCAGTGCGGTGGCCAGGGGTAGAGGCAGGGCCAGACCGAATAATCCACCAACTGTTTCCCAAAGCGCCCCCTTGCGCCATGCCACCCTGCAGAGGCCGAGGTGCTCAAAGGTCTGGCAGTTTTTCACTGAGAGTGCAGACGACCGACAAACAGTGGTGTGCAACCATTGTCGCGCCAAGATCAGCCGGGGAGCCACCACCACCAGCATGCGCAGACATATGATGGCCAAGCACCCCACAAGGTGGGACGAAGGCCGTTCACCACCTCCGGTTTGCACCACTGCCTCTCCCCCTGTGCCCCAATCTGCCACTGAGATCCAACCCACCTCTCAGGACACAGGCACTACCGTCTCCTGGCCTGCACCCACACCCTCACCTCCGCTGTCCTCGGCCCCATCCACCAATGTCTCTCAGCGCACTGTCCAGCCGTCGCTAGCGCAAGTGTTGGAGCGCAAGCGCAAGTGTTGGAGCGCAAGCGCAAGTACGCCGCCACGCACCCGCACGCTCAAGTGTTAAACGTGCACATAGCCAAATTGATCAGCCTGGAGATGCTGCCGTATAGGCTTGTGGAAACGAAGGCTTTCAAAAGCATGATGGCGGCGGCGGCCCCGCGCTACTCGGTTCCCAGTCGCCACTACTTTTCCCGATGTGCCGTCCCAGCCCTGCACGACCACGTCTCCCGCAACATTGTACGTGCCCTCACCAACGCGGTTACTGCCAAGGTCCACTTAACAACAGACACGTGGACAAGCACAGGCGGGCAGGGCCACTATATCTCCCTGACGGCACATTGGGTGAATTTAGTGGAGGCTGGGACCGCTTACGTCCTACCCACCCCCAGAATTGCGGGCCCCAGCTCGGTGGTGGTATCTGCGGCGGTGTATGCTTCCTCCACTAAACCACTCTCCTCCTCCTACGCAACCTCTGTCTTGCAATCAAGATGTGTCAGCAGCAGCACGTCGCCAGAAGTCGGTGTCGCGCGGCGTGGCAGCACAGCGGTGGGCAAGCGTCAGCAGGCCGTGCTGAAACTACTCAGCTTAGGAGAGAAGAGGCACATGGCCCACGAACTGCTGCAGGGTCTGACAGAGCAGACCGACTGCTGGCTTGCGCCGCTGAGCCTCCAACCGGGCATGGTCGTGTGTGACAACGGCCGTAACCTGGTGGCGGCTCTGCAGCTCGGCAGCCTCACGCACGTGCCATGCCTGGCCCACGTCTTTAATTTGGTGGTTCAGCGCTTTCTGAAAAGCTACCCACGCTTGTCAGACCTGCTCGGAAAAGTGCGCCGGCTCTGCGCACATTTCCGCAAGTCTCACATGGACGCTGCCACCCTGCGCACCCTGCAACATCGGTTTAATCTGCCAGTGCACCGACTGCTGTGCGACGTGCCCACACGGTGGAACTCTACGCTCCACATGTTGGCCAGGCTCTATGAGCAGCGTAGAGCTATAGTGGAATACCAACTCCAACATGGGCGGCGCAGTGGGAGTCAGCCTCCTCAATTCTTTACAGAAGAGTGGGCCTGGTTGGCAGACATCTGCCAGGTCCTTGGAAACTTTGAGGAGTCTACTCAGATGGTGAGCGGCGATACTGCAATCATTAGCGTCACCATTCCTCTGCTATACCTCTTGAGAAGTTCCCTGCAAAGCATAAAGGCAGACGCTTTGCGCTCAGAATTGAAGGCGGGGGAAGACAGTATGTCGCTGGATAGTCAGAGCACCCTCCTGTCTATATCTCAGCGTGTTGAGGAGGAGGAGGACGAGGTGGAGGAGCATGAGGAGGAGGGGGAAGAGACAGCTTGGCCCACTGCTGAGGGTACCCATGCTTCTTGCCTGTCATCCTTTCAGCGTGTATGGCCTGAGGAGGAGGAGGAGGAGGATCCTGAAAGTGATCTTCCTAGTGAGGACAGCCATGTGTTGTGTACAGGTACCCTGGCACACATGGCTGACTTCATGTTAGGATGCCTTTCTCGTGCCCCTCGCGTTACATGCATTCTGGCCACTACGGATTACTGGGTGTACACACTGCTCGACCCACGGTATAAGGAGAACCTTTCCACTCTCATACCCGAAGAGGAAAGGGGTTCGAGAGTGATGCTATACCACAGGACCCTGGCGGACAAGCTGATGGTAAAATTCCCATCCGACAGCGCTAGTGGCAGAAGGCGCAGTTCCGAGGGCCAGGTAGCAGGGGAGGCACGGAGATCAGGCAGCATGTACAGCACAGGCAGGGGAACACTCTCTAAGGCCTTTGACAGCTTTCTGGCTCCCCAGCAAGACTGTGTCACCGCTACCCAGTCAAGGCTGAGTCGGCGGGAACACTGTAAAAGGATGGTGAGGGAGTACGTAGCCGATCGCACGACCGTCCTCCGTGACGCCTCTGCACCCTACAACTACTGGGTGTCGAAGCTGGACACGTGGCCTGAACTCGCGCTCTATGCCCTGGAGGTGCTTGCTTGTCCTGCGGCTAGCGTCTTGTCAGGGAGGGTGTTTAGTGCGGCTGGGGGAATCATCACGGATAAGCGTACCCGCCTGTCAACCGACAGTGCCGACAGGCTTACACTCATAAAGATGAACAAAGCCTGGATTTCCCCAGACTTTTCTTCTCCACCAGCGGACAGCAGCGATACATAAACAATAAGTAGGCTGCACCTGCGGATGGAAGCATCGTTCTCTATCACCATAAAAAACGGGGACCTTTTAGCTTCATCAATCTGTGTATTATATTCATCCTCCTCCTCCTGCTCCTCCTCCTGAAACCTCACGTAATCACGCCGAACAGGCAATTTTTCTTAGGCCCACAAGGCTCAGTCATATAATTTTTGTAAACAATTTTTATACGTTTCAATGCTCATTAAAGCGTTGAAAGTTGCACCTGAACCAATTTTTATTTTAAGTGGGCTGCCTCCAGGCCTAGTTAAAAATTAAGCCACATTAACCAAAGCGATTAATGGGTTTCACCTGCCCTCTTGGTTGGGCATGGGCAATTTTTCTGAGGTGCATTAGTACTGTTGGTACACCAATTTTTTGGGGCCCTCGCCTACAGCGTAATCCAATTAATTTTTTGCCCACCTGCATTAAAGCTGACGTTACATCAGCTGTGCTGGGCACTGCAATGGGATATATTTATGTACCGCCGGTGGCTTCCTGGCACCTACCCATGCTGTCGGTCCACACGGAGTTGTAACTGCATGTGTCCACTTCTAAAGATCCCCAGTTTGACTGGGGCATGCAGTGTGGGCCGAAGCCCACCTGCATTTAACATGACATTACCTCAGCTGTGATGGGCAATGCAATGGGATATATTTATGTACCGCCGGTGGGTTCCAGGGAGCCACCCATGCTGTCGGTCCACACGGAGTTGTAACTGCATGTGTCCACTTCTAAAGAACCCTAGTCTGACTGGGGCATGCAGTGTGGGCCGAAGTCCACCTGCATTAAACATGATATTACCTCAGCTGTGCTGGGCACTGCAATGGGATATATTTATCTACCTCCGGTGGGTTCCAGGGATCCACCCATGCTGTGGGTCCACAGGGAGTTGTAACTGCATGTGTCTACTTCTAAAGAACCCCAGTCTGACTGGGGCATGCAGTGTGGGCCGAAGCCCACCTGCATTTAACATGACATTACCTCAGCTGTGCTGGGCACTGCAATGGGATATATTTATGTACCACCGGTGGCTTCCTGGCACCCACCCATGCTGTCGGTCCACAGGGACTTCACTATAGGGAGTTGTACCTGTCTGTGTCTATGAATTAAAAACCCCGGTCAGGTTGGGGCATGCAGTGTGGGCCGAAGCCCACCTGCATTTAATCTGACGTTAGCTCTGCTGTCCAGGGCACTGCAATGGGATACATTTATGTACAGCCGGTGGGTTCCAGGGAGCCACCCATGCTGTGGGTGCACACGGAATTCCCATTGCGGAGTTGTACCTGCCTGTGACTATTTATAAAAAACCGCGGTCTGACTGGGGCATGCAGACACCTTGACAGAATGAATAGTGTGTGGCACATAGGTTCCCCATTGCTATGCCCACGTGTGCAGCTCCAGATGGAGGTGGCACAGGATTGGATTTCTCATTGCTTCTGTACAGCATTGTGGGCTATCGCCCCGCCCCTTTTAAAGAGGGTCGCTGCCTAGCCGTGCCAACCCTCTGCAGGGTGTGCCTGCGGTTCCTCCTCATGGCAGACGCACTTCTAAATAGACATGAGGGTGGTGTGGCATGAGGGCAGCTGAAGGCTGCGCAGGGACAATTTGGTGTGCGCTGTGGACACTGAGTCGTGCGGGGGGGGGGGGGGGGGGGGGTTGGGCAGCATGTAACCCAGGAGAAGTGGCAGCGGAGTGTCATGCAGGCAGTGATTGTTCTTTGTTGGAGGTAGTGTGGTGCTTAGCTAAGGTATGCATTGCTAATGAGGGCTTTTCAGAAGTAAAAATTGTTGGGAGGGGGGGGGGCACTCTTGCCGCTATTGTGGCTTAATAGTGGGACCTGGGAACTTGAGATGCAGCCCAACATGTAGCCCCTCGCCTGCCCTATCCGTTTCTGTGTCGTTCCCATCACTTTCTTGAATTGCCGAAATTTTCACAAATGAAAACCTTAGCGAGCATCGGCGATATACAAAAATGCTCGGGTCGCCCATTGACTTCAATGGGGTTCGTTATTCGAAACGAACCCTCGAGCATCGTGAAAATTTCGTCCCGAGTAACGAGCACCCGAGCATTTTGGTGCTCTCTCATCTCTAAAGAAAACACATACAGAATGGGAGGAATTGAGCTAAGCAGCAGCTCATGTGAATAAGACTTGGGTATACTAATAGATCATAGACTGAACATGAATCAACAATGTGATGCACCAGCCAAAAAGGCAAACACAATTCTGGGATGTAGTAAGAGAAGCATAGAGTCTAGATCACACGAGGTCATTATCCCCCTCTACTCTTCTTTAGTCAGACCTCATCTGGAACACTGTGTCCAGTTCTTGGCACCCCACTTTAAAAAGACATAGACAAACTGGAGCAAGTTCAGAGAAGAGTTACCAAGATAGTGAGCGGTCTGCAAACCATGTCCTATGAAGAAGGGTTAAAGGATCTGGGAATGTTTAGCTTGCAAAAAAGAAGGATGAAAGGAGACATAATAGCGGTCTACAAATATCTGAAGGGCTGTCATAGTGCAGAGGGATCAGCCCTATTCTGATTTGCACAAGGAAAAACTAGAAGCAATGGGATGAAACTGAAAGGGAGGAGACACAAATTAGATATTAGAAAAAAACTTTGACAGTGAGGGTGATCAATGAGTGGAACAGGTTACCACGGGAGGGGGTGAGTTCTCCTTCAATGGAAATGTTCAAACAAAGGCTGGACAAGTATCTGTGGGGGATGATTTAGTGTATTCTGCACTGAGCAAGGGGTCGGACCAGAAGACCCTCGAGGTCCCTTCCAACTCTACCATTCTATGTAGCTCATTCTCACTTTTGCGCACACGATAAAAAACGCAACATGCTCTATATTGGCGCACATTTGCGCAACAAAGGCACTATAGGAGTTTACAGGGGTTCACCCAAACAATGTGAAATTGAGCAATGAAAACAATAACACCAAGGACTAATTAGACTGCACAGCCTTTTAAATCACAATATGGGTGTGTCCCGCACCGATGTGAACAGCACAAAAAGTACAGTAAAATGCACTAAAACTTTGTGCTGACACAAGCGTTTTTACGCATTTGTCCATGTGAAGCGCTGCTAAACTATGTCAGCTGGCTCTTTGCAGTGAATAGAACCCATTGATTTAATTTCGTTTACACAAAAAATATGATGCATGCTTTATTATCTTGCACATTGTGTACAAAAATAGCACATTTTGTACTAATAACCTGAATTGCATTTCAATGAATTGGAACACGCTTGCATTTTTTTTTTTTTTGCACACGATTTATGAGCTCAAAAAGTGCAGTAAACACGCTCATGTGAACACAAATGCAGAAGCCCCTTGCACAAATACGCAGCACAAATGTGATCATAAATACATTTTTGCCTGTGTGACACTGGCCAATTGAAGGGGATGAAGTCTCTCGTTGATTTGACTCAAATCCACAGCAAATGGTGTGGATTTTTTAAGCTGTGAAACATATGTAGCAAATCCACTGGATGTGAACGCACCCTAAGGCTGGATTCAGACGAACGTTTTCACGCCGAGCCGATATACGTCGTCCTCATCTGCAGGGGGGGGGGGGGGGGGGAGGATGGAAGAGCCAGGAGCAGGAACTGAGCTCCCACCACCTCTCTGCCTCCTCTCCACCCCCTCTCCGCCCCTCTGCACTATTTGCAATGAAAGAAGGCGGGGCGGGGCTAAGTTCCAAGAATTAGCCCCACCCCACCTCTCCCCATTGCAAATAGTGCAGAGGGGCGGAGAGGAGGCAGAGAGGGGGTGGGAGCTCAGAGCACTGCTCCTGGCTCTTCCAGCCTCCCCCCCCTGCAGAGAGAGACGACGTATATCGGCTCGGCGTGAAAACCGAGCCAATATACATTCGTGTGAATCCAGCCTAAGGGTAACTACCCACTAGCGTTTGCGAATTTGCTGCGTTTTTTTCCAGGTGTCTATGAGGCTTTCTAATGTTAAAAACGCATTGCAGCAATATCACGATTTACTGTGAAATCGCGGTTTTGCGCAATGCGATTTTAACATTACAAGTCCCATAGACCCCTGGAGAAAAAAACACGCTGTGAATTTCGCAGTAAAGAAGAACTATAGTGGGTAGTCACCCTAAGGCCCTGTATGCGTGTTTACATCCGCCTATATGCAGGGTATAATCGCATGAATGAAGTACCGATCTTTATTCGCGTATTTCATGCCATGCACACGGACGTCTGCTGCATATAGGCAAAAAAATATGCAGAAGTGATGGAAACGATCGGCAGAAATCCTCAGAATGACAATTAATGCCTAATTATAGCGAGCTGTCTTCTTTTCCCAGTGCTGTTTGGAGGCTAACTCCCTCCCCTTACCTTTTTCCAGCTTCCATAGAAGTCTATGGGAGCTTGTTGCGTATTACATCAAAATATAGAGCAAGACCTTTCTTTTCACTGGCCAGAAAAGGTCGCATATGTGCTGTTTTTCCCAGCGTGATTATTTTAAACATCAAAAAATCATTCATCTAAATACACTCATTAGAGATTAAGCTTCTCAAGGTCACTTTTTTCGGTGATTTCTTTACATGGTTAAATACCTGCGTAAATACGGTCGTCTGAATAAGTCCTAAAGGTGCAGCAGGGTAAGGCTTGTTCTGAGGGGAGTATGTGCAAATACACTTACCGCTCCGGAGCATATTTGCGCATTAACCTGTCAAAAGTCTTTTTTTTTTTTACTGTGCTCATACTTTGTGTGCGAGTCCTGCTTTATCTTTTCTCGCAAAACTTTGTGCAAGAATCAAGCAAGTGAAAACGAAACCATTGGTTTAGTTTCGCCATGTTTTGCGGGCGCGAAAATCAAAACATTAAGAAAATACAGCTATCTGTCTAAGCCCTTATTATGGTTGTTTATTTTATATTCTTATAGAAGCATGTACAAGTGGGGGCCACAAGCACATAAACACTCATGATAGCGCAACTTTTTGTGCTGTGAAGGTCGCACTGTTGCACACATTTACCTGTACTTTCTGTGTTTCTGGGGACTGTTCACATTGTGCAGGACACACCCGCGTCGTGATTGAAAAGGCTGTGCAGCCTAATTAGTACCTGGTGTTATGGATTTCCCAGCTAAATTGTACTGTTAAATTGCACAATTTCGTGAGGATTGAGTAGCTTAGCTGCACAAATGCATGCAAAATTAGAGCAGGTCGCATTTTTTGGAAGGAGAGGCACACTAGTGGTTGCGAACGGGCAGAGGCATGTGAGGATTGTGATCTAGTTGATTTTCGTTGCTTCTGTAAGTAAACTTGTAGATCCCCACTAGAATGTGCTCCATGTGTTGCATTCATGTGGGCAAGTGAGCACCGTGTCCACACGAATGTTACCAAAGATGGATAGGATACACCAGGTGAACTACCACAAATCAGCACCTCTCCTTATCTTCTTGAAAGGTAAGTGACCCCGGACCTAACAGAGACTGACAATAACTAAGACAAGAAAGTAGAATACCAGACAAACACCAGATATAAACAGGGAACACTGAAAATCATACAATACTCACCTGTGCGAGGTATTGGTTTGTATATTGGCCAAGAAACGTAAGCCCGCAAGCCACTACAAGACTCCTTATTGTCTTGTGGGTCCCTAAACTACCAAGACAACTAAAGCCAAACTTCCACACTGCTAGACACACTGAGGGAAACAGATTCCAGCACAGCACAACCCTAACACCATGCTTGAGAATGCCGTCCAGTATGCTACTTGTGCAATGTATGAGGTCCTTGATCAGACGATCAAGGGTGCACACTGTTTCGCAAGATGCGTGCACGTCGCACATCTGGAAGCCAAAAACCTGGATTTAAATGAGCGACTGCAACACTGTGATTCAAAGGAGTTTGCTGCTCACTGAGCAGGCACTTGCTGGGGTAAATGTGGGGGAAAACGGTAGTTTGGAAGAACAGGATGAGCAGGCAGCTAGCTGAATGACAGAAGGGGTAAAGGGAATAGAGCCAAAGGGGGCTAGTCCTGAACTGGCACACCCCAAAATGTTTTCAAAGTTGGCAGATGGGGGGGATGCCATTTCAGGGTCAGCACCGCTGCAGCACGATATGCCCCCAGGGGAATGTCTGCTCTAGTAAGAAGGAGAAGGGGAGCACAGGGCAGGCTAGACAGGTCATATTGGTAGGGGACTCAATTACAAGGGGGACAGATAGGACAATCTGCCACAAAGACCATGATCATTGAACAGTGTGTTGTCTTCCAGGCGCTCAAGTTCAACACATTGTGGATCGGGTTGACAGATTACTGGGAGGGGCTGGTGAGGATCCAGCAGTCATGGTGCACATTGGCACCAATGAACAAGTTAGAGGTCAATGGAGGCCCCTAAAAAACGATTTCAGAGATTTAGGTTCGAAGCTTAGGGCGAGGACCTACAAGGTAGTTTTCTTGTAAATACTACCTGTACTATGAGCCACACCAGAAAGGCAGCAGGAGATTAGGGACGTAAACAAGTGGCTCCAGAGTTGGTGTAAGTGACTTCACTGTCAGCTACAGGCTCTACAGTAGGGATGGGCTGCATCTCAATTTGCAGGGTGCAGCTGTGCTAGGGGAGAAGATGGCTAGAAGGTTGGAAGAGTGTTTGAACTAGTGTGAAAACTTATTATTAAGACAAATAGAATAGGTGTCAGGTTGCAATGAAGAAGTTATTATGGGAGACTTTAATTATTCGGATATAATATGTGAAGATGAAACCTGCGAATCTCATAAGGGTGATAAGTTCTTGACAACAATTAAAGATAAATATCTTACTCAAGTTGTGCAGGAGCCAACTAGAGGGAGGGCCTTTCTGGACTTATTCTTAACTAACAAACTGGACAGAATCACAGGGGTGCAGGGACACTTGGGAAATAGTGACCACAATATAATTAATTTACAGCTGTCATTCAATAGGAAGCCTTATCAGGGAGCGACCAAAAAATCTAAACTTTAGTAAAGCAAAATTTGATCAGCTCAGAATTACTCTTGGCAACATTAATTGGGACAACATCCTCAAAAATAACAGTACAGATGACAAATGGGAGAAGTTTAAAAACATCCTAATAAACTCATGTGAGGGTTCTAAGTAACTTGATAGATAGATAGACCACTAGGGACTCTATTGTACCATTAGATTGGCGTATTGCCAATGTGGTTCCAATATAAAGAGGAGTCAAGAAGAGAGCCTGGTAACTACAGGCCTGTAAGTCTCACTTCAATAATTGGAAAAATATTTGAGGGGTTTCTGAGAAATGCAATCCTGAAATACTTCAAGGAAAACAATGGAATAACTCCTCACCAGCATGGGTTCATGAGGGGTCGATCAAGTCAGACAAATTTGATCAGCTTCTACAATGAAGTAAGTTCTAGGCTGGACCTGGGAGAGTCTATTGATCTCGTATATCTGGATTTTTCTAAAGCATTTGACACCTTGCTGCATAATAGGCTGATATATAAAATGAGACAGCTCGGACTGGGTGAAAACATATGTATCTGGGTAAAGAACTGGCTCAGAGATAGAAAGCAGAGGGTGGTAATAAATGGTTCATACTCTGATTGGGCAACCGTTGCTAGTTGGGTACAACAGGGCTCAGTATTAGACCCCATTCTATTCAATATATTTATCAATGATAAAGGGACTGCAGAGTAAAATATCAATATTTGCAGATGATACGAATTTATAGAAGATAATTAATACAACGGAGGACTGCAATGTATGGCTGCAAATGGACCTAGACAAGCTGGGGGCTTGGATAGAAAAATGGCAAATGAAGTTCAATATTGATAAATGTAAAGTTATGCACCTGGGGGTACTACGGTAGTTGACTGTAGACTTAACTGGAGCACTCAATGCCAGTCAGCTGCTGCAAAAGCAAATAAAGTCTTGGGGTGCTTTAAGAGAGGTATAGGGGCTCAGGAAAGATGTTGCAGTGCTTGAGGGGCTTCAAAAAAGGGCATCAAAATTATTAAAGTGAATGAGAGGACTGGAATACCCAGAGAGGCTATCAAAATTGGGATTATTTACCCCGGAAAAAAGATGGTTAAGGAGAGACCAAATAACTATGTATAAAAACATTAGGGGACAATACAAGGAGCTCCCCCATGATCTGTTTATACTAAAGACTGCGTCGGTAACAAGAGGGTATCCTCTACATCTAGAGGAACAAAGGTTTCTACACCAAGACAGAAGGGGATTCTTTATTGTAAGGCCGCCTGCAGATGGCCAGGTCGGATCCCGCTGCGAGAATTCTCGCAGCGGGACCCGAGCCCCTGCAGGGACCAGCGCGGCACTCACCTCTCCCGCGGTTCCGGCTCTTTGATGTGTGGGCTGCTGGCCAGCCGGCGCATGCACAGAGTGGAGCCGGCGGCCTGGGAGACCCGCACAGAAATAGAGCATGCCACGATTTGTTTTCCGCGCATATTGTAATGCAATCCTATGCAGGAGGGCTCGGGCAGAAATTTTGCGGGAAATCCCACCACAGAATTTCCACCTGTGTGCAGGGGGCCTAAGAGCACTGAGACTGTGGAACTCTGCCTGAGGACATGGTGATGGCAAAATCGGTAGGGCCTTTCTAGAGCACTATGATATTACAGGCTACAGACATTAAATAACTAGCGGGCTTGTTGATCCAGGTCTTGGAGTCAGGTAGGAACTTTCAAACATTGATCCACGGATTATTCTGACTGCCATTATAGGGTCAGGAAGGAACTCCCCCCCCCAAATTGGCTGCATTGGCTTCTGCCTCATTGCAGGTTTTTTGCCTTCCTCTGGACCAACAAGGGGGAACTGGGGTGGAAACAGGCTGAACTAGATGGACATTGCCTTCTTTCATACTATGTTACTATGAAATAAATGCGCAAAAGTGAAATTGTGAATGAACCCATTGAAAACAGTGGTCTCTATGCTCTACTCGATGCGCATGCAAATTTTGTGTGCACAGAAATGTATGCAGGTACATTCGTCTGAAGCTGCTCTTAATCCGCCACTGTCTGACACACATGTAATTCGGATGGCACAAAGAGGTTAAAGGGAACCTGTTATCAACTATAAGCACCTTAAACTAAGTTAGGGCTTCTTCACACGATGTTTGCATGGATATTTGTGCATTCCAGGATGCAAGCGTTGTGGATAAAGATGAGCGAGCGTACTCGCTAAGGCAACCTACTCGAGCGAGGAGTGCCTTATGCGAGTACCTGCCCACTCATCTCTAAAGATTTGGGTGGCGGTGGGGGAGAGCGGTGAGGTGCAGGAGTGAGCAGGGAGGAGCGGGGGATCTCCCCCCCCGTTCCTCCCTGCTCTCCTCCGCCGCTGCCCGCCCCCCGCCGGCACCCGAATCTTTAGAGACGAGCGGGCAGGTACTCGCATAAGGCACTCCTCGCTCGAGTAGTTTGCCTTAGCGAGTACGCTCGCTCATCTCTAGTTGTGGAATACTTTGGGGCTATACAAATAAAGATTATTAATATTGTATTTTGTACAGCAAAAGTTCCATAGAAGTCTATGGGAGGTGCGAAAATATGCAAGAGAAAGGGTGTGACACTATGTAAAACGCGGGAAAAAGAGCACATCTGTATGAAAATTATGACCACAAAACAGAACAAAATGAAACCTTTTCGTTTTCACTCACGGGATCCTCAGGCGTTATAACTAGGCGCAAGAAAAGATAGGACTTGCCCTATCTTTCTCACATGTAGTTTTTCTACACGATTCATGTGCTAATATGCTCCGCAGCGGCAAGCGTATTAGCACATGCGCCCGTCTGTTTAAGCACTAGCATACATATGTGCTGCGTATGTTAAAACTCCACAGGCTATATTCAGGTGTAATATGCACCAAAATAGGACATGCTGTGCAGGAGTGAATGGACCAATAGAAATCAATGGGCTTTTATCATCATTGTATCAAATTGCGAGCCACATACGCCCATGTGAATCAGCCGTTAGTAAGTGAAATACACCTCTGGACTCTTGGGAACCTGCCCTATGAGAACCATGAGGGTGCTTTCCCACGGAACGGAACAGGATGCACCGCAAGTCACCGTAAATTCTGCACCAGGCTACCTGCGGATTTTGATGCCGCAGTGAAAATGGCTTAAAACCTACCTGCAATTCTGCATCAAAATCCGCAGTTAGACCTGGAATTATGTTGCTATAAATTTGGCTGCGTGCTGTGGCGTAATTTCGTCCTGTATAATTTAGCATTTTGCATATTGAAGTCAGTTTTCTAAAATGGTAAACATTCAGTCAAGGTACAACCCTGCGAAATAATAAATTCTATTAATTCCTGCATCCATCTAGGGCAAACACACTGAATTATGCAAGTTCCCTACGATGATGATCCGGCAGCTCCATGCTGCACACCCGGCATATTGTGAAAATCAGCACAGTAGCTTATTTAACCATGCAGTGAAAGTCAACAAATTAACTTAAAGATTAATTATGAGGTCACAGGGCACAAGAGAAACAAGCCCATGTGATCTATGAAGTTAATGAAGTATCTGTCACAACAAATGTCACTGCTGAGGCTGTAATGATTTCACTTTGCCCTCAGCTTTACAGACGATTGTTATTGACTGAATCAAGTGCCTTTTTATTGAGAACGATGCAAGAAACATGTAATTATGTGTAAGAATCAATTCACTATTAAACTATTAAAGGAAGGTTTACTGAGTGACAATGAGACATATTTAATTATAGGTCACCTGGAATTTATATGAAGGGTAATTGAATGAAAAGAGTTTCAATGTTTAAATATGTCAAAGTATTATAATACTGCCCCCTATGTACATGAGTATAAGTACTATAATACTGTCCCCTATGTACAAGATTATCACTACTGTGATACTGCCACCTATGTACAAGAATATAACTACTATGATACTGCTCCCTATGTACAAGAATATAACTACTATAATACTGCCTATGTACAAGAATATAACTACTATAATACTGCCCCCATCTACAAGAATATAACTACTATGATACTGCCCCCTCTATACAAGAATATACCTACTATAATACTGCCCCTATGTACAAGAATATAACTACTATAATACCGCCCCCTATCTACAAAAATATAACAACCGTACTATAAAACTGCCCCCTATTTACAAGAATGTAACTATGATAATACTGCCCCCTATCTACAAAAATATAGCTACTATAATACTGCCCTCTATGCACAACAATACAACTACTATAATACTACTCCCTATGTACAAAAATATAACTACTATAATACTACCTAATACTACCCCCTATGTACAGGAATAAAACTACTGTAATACTGCCTCCTATGTACAAGAATATAACTACTATAATACTGTCTCCTATGTACAAGAATATAACTACTATAATATGGCCCTCTATTTACAACAATATAACTAGTATAATACTACTCCCTGTATACAAAAATATAACTACTATAATACTGCCTCCTATGTACAAGAATATAACTACTATAATATTGCCCCCTATGTACAACAATATAACTACTATAATACTGCCCCTATGTACACAAATATAACTACTATAATACTGCCCCCTATCTACAAAAATATAACTACTATAAAACTGCCCCCTATGTACAAGAATATAACTATGATAATACTGCCCCTATCTACAAAAATATAACTACTATAATACTACTCCCTAAGTACAAAAATATATCTAATTTAATACTACCTAATACTACCCCCTATGTACAGGAATATAACTACTATAATATTGCCCTCTATTTACAACAATATAACTACTATAATACTACTCCCTGTATACAAAAATATAACTACTGTAATACTGCCTCCTATGTACAAGAATATAACTACTATAATATTGCCCCCTATGTACAACAATATAACTACTATAATACTGCCCCTATGTACACGAATATAACTACTATAATACTGCCCCCTATCTACAAAAATATAACTACTATAAAACTGCCCCCTATGTACAAGAATATAACTATGATAATACTGCCCCTATCTACAAAAATATAACTACTATAATACTACTCCCTAAGTACAAAAATATATCTAATTTAATACTACCTAATACTACCCCCTATGTACAGGAATATAACTACTATAATACTGCCTCCTATGTACAAGAATATAACTACTATAATACTGTCTACTATGTACAAGAATATAACTACTGTAATACTACTCCCTATGTACAAAAATATAACTACTATAATACTGCCTCCAATGTACAAGAATAGAACTACTATAATACTGCTTCCTATGTACAAGAATAGAACTACTATAATACTGCTTCCTATGTACAAGAATAGAACTACTATAATACTGACCCTACGTACAAGAGTATAACTTCTATAATACTGCCTCCTATGTACAAGAATATAACTACTGTAATACTACTCCCTATGTACAAAAATATAACTACTATAATACTGCCTCCTATGTACAACAATATAACTACTGTAATACTACTCCCTATGTATAAGAATATAACTACTATAATACTGCTTCCTATGTACAAGAATAGAACTACTATAATACTGCCCCTATGTACAAGAATACAACTTCTATAATACTGCCTCCTATGTACAAGAATATAACTACTATAATACTGCCTCCTATGTACAAGAATATAACTACTATAATACTGTCCCTATGTACAAGAATATAACTACTATAATACTGTCCCCTATATATAAGTATATAATTACTATAATACTGCTCACTATGTATAAGAATATAACTACTATAATTCTGCCCCTATATATAAGAATATAACTACTATAATACCACCTCCTATGTACAAGAATATAACTACTATAATACGGCTCACTATGTATAAGAATATAACTACTATAATACAGCCTCCTATGTACAAGAATATAACTACTATAATACTGCCCCCTATGTACAAGAATATAACTACTATAATACTGCCCCCTATGTACAAGAATATAACTAGTATAATACTGCCCCCTATGTACAAGAATATAACTACTATAATACAGCCTCCTATGTACAAGAATATAACTACTATAATACTGCCCCTATGTATAAGAATAAAACTACTATAATACCACCTCCTATGTACAAGAATATAACTACTATAATACAGCCTCCTATGTACAAGAATACAACTTCTATAATACTGCCCCCTATGTACAAGAATATAACTAGTATAATACTGCCCTCTATGTACAAGAATATAACTACTATAATACTGTCCCTATATATAAGAATATAACTACTATAATACTGCCTCCTATGTACATGAATATAACTACTATAATACTGCCTCCTACGTACAAGAATATAACTACTATAATACTGCCTCCTATGTATAAGAATATAACTGCTATAATACTGCCTCCTATGTACAAGAATATAAATACTATAATACTGCTCCTATGTACAAGAATATAACTACTATAATACTGCCCCTTATGTACAAGAATATAACTACTATAATACTGCCTCCTATGTATAAGAATATAACTGCTATAATACTGCCTCCTATGTACAAGAATATAAATACTATAATACTGCTCCTATGTACAAGAATATAACTGCTATAATACTGCTCCCTATGTACAAGAATATAACTACTATAATACTGTCCCTATATATAAGAATATAACTACTATAATACTGCCCCTATGTACAAGAATATAACTACTAAAATACTGCCTCCTATGTACATGAATATAACTACTATAATACTGCCTCCTATGTACAAGAATATAACTACTATAATACTGCCTCCTATGTATAAGAATATAACTGCTATAATACTGCCTCCTATGTACAAGAATATAAATACTATAATACTGCTCCTATGTACAAGAATATAACTACTATAATACTGCCCCCTATGTACAAGAATATAACTACTATAATACTGCCTCCTATGTATAAGAATATAACTGCTATAATACTGCCTCCTATGTACAAGAATATAAATACTATAATACTGCTCCTATGTACAAGAATATAACTGCTATAATACTGCTCCCTATGTACAAGAATATAACTACTATAATACTGTCCCTATATATAAGAATATAACTACTATAATACTGCCTCCTATGTACATAAATATAACTACTATAATATGAGACGTGCGCCTCTTCTTGTATTCAGAGCACCATGTGCCAGGGGAAATTGTACTAAACCTGTTGACAGAAATGCTGGGTTTAGTAATTTCCTCCATATATTTCAGTACTTGAGACAATCTGTGATCTTTCTTCCTCCTACCTGGACATGTGACAGGTCGGCTCTGGACTTTCCGTAATTGTGGCAATAATGGTGGTCATTACTTAGTGCTTATCTGGAGAATACATAATGAAAGGTATTTCAGCAGCTGATGAATCTGTCTCCGGCATGGCTGTAAATAATGATGCCCTCGGCTAATCTGGCCTTCGGTTGCTCTGACACGCGAGTAAAGTGTTCGGTATTTCTCTTCTATAAAATACTCTATTTTCTGAATAGTGCTGTAACCGTGTCAGATGTAGATAACAGTAGTGCTGTTTATTGGCCCTCACAGCGGACATATTTAATGTCTACAGAGCACATCCCAATGCCAGAAGTGTTTGAATACATGAAAAAGAAGCTATGACGCTTAAAGTGACACAGATTTTACATTTCTCCCAGTGGTCTTCAGTTACTCTCCATGCCAGTCATATCTAGAGATGTGATCAAAATGCCCATAGCTGCCTCCCGCCTCTTGCAGAAGCATAGCTAGGTTTTCCTTAATCCGGGGCAAAGATTCATTTTGGAGCCGTCACATATGAAGCTTTGTGGTATGGCTACACAATGCAGCTTACCTGCTAAATCATGCCACCATTAAGGGGGTTGTTCAAGATTAGAAACATATGGCTGATTTCTTTCAAAAACAGAGCCTCACCTGTCTACAAGCTGTATCTGATATTGCATCTTAACTTTATTCACTTCATTGGAGCTGTGCCTCAATTCCAGACGTAACCCATGGGCAGTGTCCTGACTAAATTGGGCCTCAGGTGGGGCATTGGATTCCTCGGGAAATATGGAATTTTGCCAAAAAGAGTCTGCTAGCAGGAGGTTGAGGAGATGACTCAGAGGATGATAGTTCGGAGATAGGGGGAACCCTTGTAAGGAAGATATTGTTGGGGTGACCTTAGGTCGATGCTTTTCATGTGCCTGAGATTGAATTGGACCATTTCAAAGAGTTCCTTAATGGATTGTTGACCACCACTAAGAGAAACCTTAGATCTTTTGCGGCCTCCCCTGGCTATTCACCTGTGGTAGGCGCTTTGTTTATATTAGGGCTCCTGCACAGTTGCGTTTTTTCTTGCGCGTTTTTTTCACACGACTGTCAATGGGACTTTCTACTGTTAAAAACGCCTCGTACAAAAATCACAAAGCACAAACTTGCGATGCGTTTTTAACATTAGAAAGTCCCATTGACAATCCGTTAAAAAAACGCAGCGGTATCGCAGCGTTAAAAAAAACGCAAGTGGATAGGATCACTTAAACTGCAGGTTGAAGTAGGAATTTAGCTTATTAGCTTAGTGGGATGGTAAGGAGCTACACAGCTGGGCAGTTATGTCACCACCGTGAAGATCTATGCACGTGTGCCCCATTGAAGACACATTTAGGGCTCCTTTCCACTGGCGAGGTAATTGCACGTTTTCAGTGCGATGCGAGAGTGCAAGTTCTCGCAAGAAAGTCCCACACATGTTGTTCTATGACAGCCTTTCCACTAGCGATGTTTAAGGGCAAGTTGCGATGCGAGGATTAAAAATCGCAGCAGGAGGATTGTTTCAACGTTTTGCATTTTTCTGTCGCCCATAGAGAGCATTGAAAAACCAGATGTCTCGCATCGTAATGGCTTGCATTTTTGGCAGCGATGCGATTTTAACATTGCGATTTTCTCGCAGCCATATCACTATCGCCAGTGGAAAGGAGCCCTTACACTGCAGACCCCCAAGAGTGAGGGTCCTTAGAAAAATTGAAGCCAGACTCCTGAGAAATTTGGTGTGAATTGTAGGTAGGACATCAAAGAGCGAAGCTGTACAATAGCTGTCCACTACATGGAGACAAAGCTGAATTTCCCTTGCATCTCTAAATTTGTATTATGAACTCAAGTTCTCTAATCTTGAAGTGCAGATAGCCAAGCAGTCTATAAACAATTAGGGCTGGTCCCCTTTAAGACAAAAAAAAAGTCCAACTAGGTTTAGTTCTCCAAAAGAGAACCAGAAAAATTAAAGTAATGCCTGTAGTTTGTATATATATTCTAGGAGCCCAATGTGTGCTGCAGTATAGTCCCCTATAGCCCTGTGGAGGGTGATGGTGATGTGTGCAGGCTCTCACCAGGACGACTGAAGAAGAGCCTGTAGATTCCAGTCGGGCTCTCCTGAGATCTAGGAAATGTCCACCTCCACTATTAGGCTGCCGCTCCTTTGCTGCAGAGTGGAGGAGAGCCAGGAGATAGCTGGGGGTATGCTACACAGCGGGGGAGCTACTGCCTGAGGCAGTGCCATAAGTGCTACACACTCAGTCTGTCACCTCCGCTGGGGGTAGCGGCGGCACGAGTTCCGAGGGCTGCCACCCTGCTCACGTGGCATGGAGAGGTTGCTAGGGCCCAGTGCATCTCATCATGGCTACTACCAGACCAGGCTGCAGAGGGTAGTTGGATGACTTCCAGCATTCATGGCACAGCGGGACAACAGAGAGGAATAGTAGTCCTGCTGGAGATAGGTGTTGTTGGTGTCCAGAGGCCGTCTCTTTGTTTGGCGCATGGTCAAATAGGTAATACTGGAGCCCATGGTTGTACCTGGATGAGGTACAGGGGGAGGCCTCTCAAAATGCTCTATTGCTGGTGTTGGGTCTGGAGCTGGTGTCTTTAGCGAGATAAAAGCTAAATTGTAAGAGGATGGAGGTGGAATTCTCTATGTACACTACCGTTCAAAAGTTTGGGGTCACCGAAACAATTTTGTGTTTTCCATGAAAAGTCACACTTATTCACCACCATGCGTTGTGAAATGAATAGAAAATAGAGTCAAGACATTGACAAGGTTAGAAATAATGATTTGTATTTGAAATAACATTGTTTTTACATCAAACTTTGCTTTCGTCAAAGAATCCTCCTTTTGCAGCAATTACAGCATTGCACACCTTTGACATTCTAGCTGTTAATTTGTTGAGGTAAGCTTGTGAAATTGCACCCCACGCTTCTAGAAGCATCTCCCACAAGTTGGATTGGTTGGATGGGCACTTCTGGCGTACCATACGGTCAAGCTGCTCCCACAACAGCTCAATGGGGTTCAGATCTGGTGACTGCGCTGGCCACTCCATTACCGATAGAATACCAGCTGCCTGCTTCTGCTGTAAATAGTTCTTGCACAATTTGGAGGTGTGTTTAGGGTCATTGTCCTGTTGTAGGATGAAATTGGTTCCAATCAAGCGCTGTCCACTGGGTATGGCATGGCGTTGCAAAATGGAGTGATAGCCTTCCTTATTCAGAATCCCTTTTACCCTGTACAAATCTCCCACCTTACCAGCACCAAAGCAACCCCAGACCATCACATTACCTCCACCATGCTTAACAGATGGCGTCAGGCATTCTTCCAGCATCTTTTCATTTGTTCTGCGTCTCACAAACGTTCTTCTTTGTGATCCAAACACCTCAAACTTGGATTCATCCGTCCACAACACTTTTTTCCAGTCTTCCTCTGTCCAATGTCTATGTTCTTTTGCCCGTCTTAATCTTTTTCTTTTATTGGCCAGTCTCAGATATGGCTTTTTCTTTGCCACTCTGCCCTGAAGCCCAAAATCCCGCAGCCGCCTCTTCACTGTAGATGTTGACACTGGTGTTTTGCGGGTACTATTTAATGAAGATGCCAGTTAGGTACCTGTGAGGCGTCTGTTTCTCAAACTAGAGACTCTAATGTGCTTATCTTCTTGCTTAGTTGTGCAACGCGGCCTCCCACTTCTTTTTCTACTCTGGTTAGAGCCTGTTTGTGCTGTCCTCTGAAGGGAGTAGTACACACCGTTGTAGGAAATCTTCAATTTCTTAGCAATTTCTCGCATGGAATAGCCTTCATTTCTAAGAACAAGAATAGACTGTCGAGTTTCAGATGAAAGTTCTCTTTTTCTGGCCATTTTGAGCGTTTAATTGACCCCACAAATGTGATGCTCCAGAAACTCAATCTGCTCACAGGAAGGTCAGTTTTGTAGCTTCTGTAACGAGCTAGACTGTTTTCAGATGTGTGAACATGATTGCACAAGGGTTTTCTAATCATCAATTAGCCTTCTGAGCCAATGAGCAAACACATTGTACCATTAGAACACTGGAGTGATAGTTGCTGGAAATGGGCCTCTATTCACCTTTGTAGATTTTGCACAAAAAACCAGGCATTTGCAGCTAGAATAGTCATTTACCACATTAGCAATGTATAGAGTGCATTTGATTAAAGTTAGGACTAGTTTAAAGTTATCTTCATTGAAAAGTACAGTGCTTTTCCTTCAAAAATAAGGACATCTCAATGTGACCCCAAACTTTTTAACGGTAGTGTACTTGAGGAGCTCAGCTTCCTCGCATCCTTTCTCTTTCGTGCCTCATCACGTACCCCCATATGGAGAGACTTTAATCCAAGTTTCATCAATTTTCTGTAACTCTGTCTTGGTGTAAGACTTTCAATTTCCACCAGTTGTGTGTGATTGTGTGTGTGTGTGTGTGTATATATATATATATATATATATATATGTGTGTGTATTTCATTCTCAAATTTTTTTTTAAACTTATCTCTAACTATTCTTTTTACATCTATGTTTCCCATGATGTCATATAACATCGCAGGGGAACCTTCATTTTTGTAAAATCTTGCAGTCTTCTATTTTAACTGGGACGTCCATAAAAGCCCAAGTTATAGGGAAAAATATCCCTCTGTATTGAGAATAGTCACTGCCAGTGCTGATCAGGGTATGCTGATACCCAGCTGCTCTGCTATGTCAGGGGGCACCCTAAAGCAAGTTATGCATTGGTAGTGTGTTAGACTAATGATGCACTACACCTGCTTTCTGATGTTCAGCACTAGCCAATCAAAGAGCAGCTTGATGTGCCTCAGACTTCTAATGCATGCTGTGCATTAGGTAGTTAGAATATTGTGGCATCCATCTTGGAAGACTTAAAACTGGCCTGGGAACTAGTGGATCCAAGAGACAACAGAACAAACAGCATGTAATATAAGTCCCTACTTTGGTCCATGAACAGAACTTTGCTGCTTTAAGGGCTACCAGGGATGGATATGACTTGACAATAAATGGATAAATGGTAAATTGCCATTGAACCTACACAAACGCCATGTCGTATACTACCTGCTTTAATACACAAAAAGGTTAAAGAGAACCAGCCACTTGCCTAAATCCCCATAAACTAACTTATGGTGCTCTTAGACAAGGTGACAGGGAGCTGCGTTCTGTATTTTTTATACTCATCTTCTTCCTGTTCTTGCGGAGTCCGTGCCTAATGGGAATCTGACTCTTTTCAAAGTCTGATACGCACATTTTCCCATTGACTTGTATAGGAGAGCATGCGCACAGGACTGTTTTGAAAAGAGTCTGAATTTTATCAGGCGCAGCTTTCAGCGGCGGGCTCCGTGGGAACAGGAAGTGGGTGAGTATAAAATACAACACCCGGCTCCCTGTCATCTTGCCTAACAGCGCTGTTAGTTAGTTTATGGTGCCGTAGGGAGCTGACAATGGCTGCTCTAGTTAACTCTTTATTTCTCCTCGCTTTCCCATAGAACCTGTGAGTTGGGTCTAGTCTTGCATAGACTTGATAAAATGTTTGCTGACTTAACAATTGCCTTGCTAAATGCTGCACTATGTTTTATTGATAATAACGTGTGAGGTTCCCTGCAGGGACACCATTATCTTTTCAAAGCGGCATAAAATATATCAATTGCACGGTGGTGAACATCCTGCTCCAGACAAGGCGGCTGCTTCAATATCATTGTTAGGCAGTAAAATATTATGATAATAGGTGGAAAACAATGTCTCCTATTAAAAGGATATGCTGAAGAGCTGCGACTGTCACATGTGACCTCTATGAGAAAGAAAAGCGCTGACTTGAATAAATAAGCGGAAGCAGTTTTCATAATATAATGTGCAATTAGGAATTATAATAGAGGGTGAGAGGTGGAAGCTCAAGAGTCTATTATGGCAAAGTAGGGTGTAACACCAAGGGCGTAGCTATAAGGGGTGCAGAAATAGCAGTTGCTACTGGGCCCTGGAGCCTTAGGGAGCCCAAAGGCCCCTCCATAACACAAAACCACACCAGTAATATAAACAGCACATGGTAAGTAGGGGGTCCATAGCAGATATTCCATTGGGGCCCAAGAGCCCAAGAACACCTTTGTCTAAGGCCTCTCTCACACAGACGTTTGCAGAAATGCAGAGTTTTTCAACGGTGTATTTACTGCAGACTCCGCCCGGTTTCAGTGCTGGCATGCATTATTCCAGCGTTTTGGCTGCGTTTTCAGCCCAGCTGAAAATGCAACCAAGGATGCTGAAAAAAAAATCCATATTTACCTGGCAGGTGCCGTCGGGGACTCTCCGAACCTCCGTGCAGGCTGCCTGGCACTTGTCAAGCCTGCAGAGGATCATTTGCTAGCGACGGAGATTAGAAATCCCCGCCTCCAGCAAGAGATTGTTTTGATTGGCTGTGCAACTCTGAGTGACAGCCTGCTCAGCCAATCACAGCCAGCGCAGGATGCTCCAATAAATGTATTGCTGATTTCACTGATGTTTTTGCCCTGGTGGGGGCAGATAAGTTGCCGCCTCACAGGGAGGGGGATTGCGCTGTTGAACGTGTACCAGACTGCAAACTTCCAAAAAGCCGTATGTTCAATCTAACAGTCTATGAAAGACATGGGATGGTTCAGTTGTTGGCGCTGTCTTGCAGTACTGGTGTTCTAGGTTTAAATTTTTCCAAGAACAACATCTGTATAGAGTTTTTTTAAACAACTAAGCCACAATTATTGAAGGATCACAGCCACCATGTATTTGGACCTTCTAGAAGCCAAATTAGTAAACTCAATTTTTACTCCAATTGACTTTAATGGGAATTGGGGTCAGGTTGTTCTGATTTCTGATAATTTTTGGAAAATCATGTTGGGCACTCCCGACCTGATTATTGCCATAATCACTAATCACCAGTTTCAAAAGTGAGACATGGAAGGAATTGGAACTTCACCAAGAAGAAGGCAGTCATAGTTTCTAAGCCACTAGATTCAGCAGCTTCAAATCTTAAAATAACCCTAGATATATGGGCACAAATTTTAAAGAGGGCATCCACAAACAATGTTCTTAGAGGACAGACAAATATGGTCCCCAAGAGAGAGGCCTGGGAGAAGTCTTCCTTCATGGCTACATGGGAAAAAGATTTTCTGATATCCTGCCAAATCTTCTATAACTCCTGCTGTGTAGTGTTGGCTGCTGGCACTTCTTACGCCATAGCCATAGGAAGTGGAACCCGAGGATGCTGTCAATAGATCGTAAAGAATGGAAAGATTTCTGTAGATTTGCTAGCTACATCCAGTCATCCTGATGAAAGGACACAGAATACTGTAAACAGATTTCTAATGACTGATTCACTTATTCCACCTGCCTATTGGGCTAAGGGTGGTAAGCAGAAGTGAAATTCAACTTAATGTGAGTTGCACATCACGATTGGAGAGGAAGTACATGGAGAAAAAATATATGTTCCATAAATAGGCTCTGCCAAACAAATAGCTAAGGGTAGTGTTGCAGCGGTTCAGGGATTGCCACTTTGCTGATAGTCCGGTGCTGGTTTTGGAGATGTTTCTACATCTTTTGGCTCAGTGGGTGTGCTATTTGGTGTGACATGCTTGGTCGCACCTGTGGATAATTAGTTGGGCTATTTAACCTGGCTGGAGACTCAGCTGAAGTGCGGTTGATTCTCAATCTCTCCCTGACTCGGCTAGCAGTCAGAAGGTTCCTACTGGTTCATTGAGTTACTTGATGCAGCTAAAAGCTAAGTACTGCATTTATTTGCTTTTGTTATTTAGTTTTTTTGGTTTTGTTTCTTTTTCTCACGTAGGGTCAACTAGGGGTCGTGGTCGGGGCCGTCCTTATCGGGGCGATCGCCCTGCATTTAGACAGGGCCCTTCCCAGTGTTTGTTTGCATAGGGACAGTGTTGTCCGTATTTTTGTACCAGTCTTGTTTTGTCGTTTATTTGCGTTTCTGGTAGATCTGCGAATGATAGATCCAGCGCGTCCATGTTGGATGTAACAGATAGACTAAGTAGAGGGACAAAATGTGCCATCTTAGAAAATCTGTTCACTGCCACCCAGATCATGGCTAAATGGGAGGTGAAAGGGAGGGCAGTAATATATTCTGTAGCGATATATTACAATGGGGACTCAGGAACAGGTAAGGGCAACAAAAGTCCAGCTGGTTATTGGCACAAGGGTTTGTCTCTAGCACACGTCTGACAAACAGCCACATAATCTTGTATGTCTCTGGTCTCTGTACTGTCTTTTTAAGCTTTGGTAGTCCAGCCAATCTGGATTTGTGACCCTAGGAAGAATCCAACATCACTTGGCAGATGGAACAAAGGTCTTTCCTGGAGCGATATCTCACCGACATACAGGAGCCACAGTGATGATTCGGGCAGGATTAATTATGTGTTGAGGCTCTATGCAGGGATCAGTGGCATCAAATGAACATGACAGGGTGTCTGCCCTTATGTTCTTATTGACAGGCCTGAAGTGCAGACAGAAATCAAAGCAAGAAATGAACATAGGCCACAGGGCTTGTCAAGGATTGAGATGTTGTTCACTCTGTAGATACAGTAAGTCAAGTTCTGGTGATCAATGTAAATTGTGTTCAGATGAATAGTTCCTTCAAACTGATGCCAGTAGTTCTGTATTTCCAAAGAGTACTTCTCCACAAGGGAAAAGGCCCTGGAAAATAAACCACATGTCAGATTCTTATCCCTTGGATTCTTCTGAAAGACAATTGTTCCAGCTCTGATGGCAAAAGTGGTGACTTCTGGATAAAACAGTCTCACAACATCTGGTTGATGGAGAATTGGAGCGGTGACAAAAGCTTGCTTGAGCTGTTGAAAGCCTGTCTCCGCTTCTGGAGAACAATTTTTGTCATTCACGCTTTACTTGGTAAGTGCAGAAATTGATGTAATGAGAGCAGAAAAGTGTAGGCTAAATTGGCAATAAAAGTTTGCAAATCAAAAAAAAAAGTTGAATCACCTTTAAGTGCTGTGGCTTTGGTGAGTTAAGGATTGCAGACAACTTCTCTTGATCTGTCTGAAGGCCAGTAATGGATATGATGTATCTTTGGAAGGTAGGGCTGATCTACTCAAAGACATAGTTTTCTAGTTTAGTATATAGTCCACTAAAATGGAGACGCTGGCAAACAGTCTTTACTTGCTTGTAATGTGTAGTCAGATCTGGAGATAAAGCATATCATAGAATTTGTCCTTTACAAATTCCTGAAACATGGCAGGGGCACTGCAGAGACTAAAGGACATGACAAGGTATTCACAGTATTAATCTCGAGTATTGCTTCCAAGATAAGGCCGCATCCGGGGTGCCACAGTAATGAAATACTCACAGCTTCATTAAAAGTGCTTCATTTTTATTAGTTGTACATAAGTAAGACAACGTTCCTACTGTCTTGTGCAGTGTTTGTCAAGTCTTGGCAGACTCCACCTAGTAAACAACATTGGCAACGACTACCGAGGCGTCAAAGACAGGGCAAGAGATGACAACGGTGCGGTAACATCAATTTTGGGTGATCATTGGCTGTCTCTGACTCGGTGGAAGAATCGACAGAGAGAGTCACCATTGGTGAGCCTTTTTTAGGGGATCGTCCACCAAGAATACCGCTAGATTTAAGACCCCCAGGGGAAGAGGTGGCAACAGGCACCATAGGCCGCAGAAGGAGCACCCAGAGGATACAAACACGGTTGGGTGCGAAGATGGGGACTCAATGAACTCATCAGTGGTAGACATTACATCTAAAGTACTTTCTGATTTCCAGATAACACAGCGAATAGTAGGATAGCGCCTATATAAAATCGCGTTGCTCTCCTGGATTTTATATAGTGGGTCATTTATTTGAGACCCACACTGTAACTTCTTTTCTCAACAATAAAACGGAATCTCTTTAATCCTCTGCCTGGATGCGGATTATATAAAATTCAATATACAAGGCCTTCCTGGACATCTAGAGGGGAGAGCGTTTCCTCGGCATCTATTGCTCCTCTCTCTTCTGCCGGGTGAGTTTACCTCCTTTCTCCATCACATCGTAATTGAGCGCAGTAATTCATCTACTGATTCCCAGATAAGTGTTCTATCTAAGGGCTTATATTTTTGTCCTGTGTCTAAGATTGATTGGTTCAGGCTTGACATCGACTGCAGATCGTTCTTTAGGAAATTGAAAGCGTTTTTTGTTAATTGTGTACTTACTGTGTTGGCTGATGGTGCACAGTCCAACCCCCGTGAGGTTTTTATGTCAGTAGGGGTTGGACTGCTCAACAGTAGGAAGTTCCAGCCAGAGGAAGCTGATCATACAGTAGAAACATACTCCGATTTGGTGAGACAGGATGTGTCGAGATTGCGAGCTCAGGAATACAAATTCAAACGCAAACACAATTTAAAGGGGTTGTCCCGCGAAAGCAAGTGGGGTTATACACTTCTGTATGGCCATATTAATGCACTTTGTAATGTACATTGTGCATTAATTATGAGCCATACAGAAGTTATCAGAAGTTATTCACTTACCTGTTCCGTTGCTAGCGTCCTCGTCTCCATGGTGCCGTCTAATTTTCAGCGTCTAATCGCCGGATTAGACGCGCTTGCGCAGTCCGGTCTTCTTCTTTTCTGAATGGGGCCGTTCGTGCCGGAGAGCGGCTCCTGGTAGCTCCGCCCCGTCACGTGCCGATTCCAGCCAATCAGGAGGCTGGAATCGGCAATGGACCGCACAGAAGCCCTGCGGTCCACCGAGGGAGAAGATCCCGGCGGCCATCTTCACCAGGCAAGTAAGAAGTCACCGGAGTGCGGGGATTCAGGTAAGCACTGTCCGGTTTTCTTTTTTAACCCCTGCATCGGGGTTGTCTCGCGCCGCACGGGGGGGCTGTTGAAAAAAAATTAAAAAACGTTTCGGCGCGCGACAACCCCTTTAAGTAAAAGAGAATGAGATGCGGTGAAAGATCTCAGTGCAGATGATAGCATTACTATTCCTATGGCCGTCAAGGGAGGGAACATTGTGGTGCTTGACACCGAGTATTACCATCACAAGATCATGTCCCAGTTGGCTGATGAATCTGTATATGAGCCCTTATCAAGCAATCCCCCCCTCAAGTATCAGAGTTGAGAGAGGTTCTTGATGATGCACTTTTGGTGGGTAGGTTGGATAAACACAACTCTATGATTTTCTGCTGCCTGCTCATCCCTTGGTTGTGTACTTATATACGTTACCTAAAATACACAAAAATCTGTGGAAACCGCCTGGGTCGACCGATCATTTCCGGTAGGGGATCGCTGTATAATATCACTTCCCGCTTTCTAGACAGAGTACTGCAACCATTTGCTATTCAAGCATTGTCTTATGTTAAGGATACCTGATTTCCTGTTGAAAATTCAAAATTTGATATTGGATGAGGGGGCCATATTAGGCTCCTTTGACGTTACGTCCCTCTACACCATTATTCAGTGTGAAATAGGGTTGTTGGCCATCGGGCACTATTTACAGAGATCTGACCTATCTAATGGTTGAATAGAATTTGTGCTGACATTACTATCTTTGGTTCTCATCAACAATTTCTTTTTATATGGTAATAAGTTCTACCGCCAATGGAGGGGGACGGCTATGGGGTCCAATATGGCCTCCACGTACGCTAATTTGTTAATGCGTTATGTAGAGGACACGTCGGTCTATGCTTCCCCATCCCGGACTTATGTCCAGGTTTGGTGGAGGTACATAGACGACATGTTCCTTATTTGGAACAGGACAGAGAATGAACTCATGGAATTCCATCAGGAGCTGAACAGCATCCGCCCGGAACTAAAGTTCACCTTGGTGTCCTCTAATCATTCTTTGCAGTTTCTAGAAGTCCTTGTGATCAAAAAGGGGACCTCTCTACGGACCGATCTGTATGCAAAACCAACAGATCGTAACAATTCGTTGCATTACAAAAGTAATTATCCTCCGGAAATGATTAGGTCTCTGCCCTGGAGCCAGTTGCTTCGGGTGAGGCATATCACTAATGATGAGTACTTTGACAACTGACTGGCGCTCATGTGTGATAAATTTCTGGCAATGGGCTATCACAAGAATCATATAGATGAACAATCTTTGAGGGTTAGAGAGGTGACACGAGAAGCATTATTGACCACTACGTCTAGGAGTAAGAGTGTGACACGCATTCAGTTTGTGTCTACTTATGGGCCGGTTAGTAATAAGTTGAAGCAAATTATTACTAAGCATTATTATCCATGTTATCTATCATAGTTGAAGTTGGAAAAGTTTAAATACCAGTAGTGAAAGGCAATCACAACATATTCATTTATCTTGTAGATGGCGGTTTAAACTAAAGAGTTTAGACCTAAATACAAAGTACAAGGAAATCGGTGAAGAAAAAATAGCTAAATGAAACTTCCTACGTAACTTAAAGATGTTGTTGTATTCAATTTAGATGTAGTCACTGCTCCAGGGAAGGCGGCCGGCTGGAGGTCGGCTCCGCACTGTGAAAGCATTTATATTTAACTAAACTGCTGCTACAGTCCTCTGGCATTCTCTACAGTACAACTCCTATAATGAACATCACGTAACTACTGTAACTAAACCCACATAGAAACTCACACTTGGAAAATACTTTCTTCGATCAGGTAATAGCCTCCAATCACACCCAGAGCAGCATTAAGAATTCTGCTTGTTTTATTTTATCTCAAAGGCTACACATGTTCACATCTTACTATTGCTGCTGTTATACTGCCCTTACAAAGAGGAATATAACTACTATAAATATTGCCTGTATGTACAAGACTATAACTACTATAATGCTGCCTCCTAGCTGAGAGGTTCTGTGTTGTTAACTGTCCTGATGTCTGGAGAAAGCCCAAGGAGGGGCCACCTTTGGCAGGGAAGCTCCCCAAGCAGGGCCCAGGCTTCCAGGCCTGTGCTGCGAGACAATGCCAAAGTACTTTCAAGTATGGATACAGCCCTTGCTTTTGGAAGCTAGGGGTTGATTTAGGGTTACTTAGGAAGGAACGGAGTGTGCTTTTTGCATAAGATAGCATACTCACACCTCCTTTCTCGGACTATATTGACGGTCCAGCATCATTTTTAACCCTTTCTTCTCCACTGTTTTAGTGAGCCGTGGTCTTTATCTAAGGTGACTGGAGAATAACGTATTACATCAGTTAATTTATTCATACCCTGTTTGTTTCTCCCTCATGGTAACACTGGCTCTTGGTGACCCTTAGCTCAAATTGTGGACTTGGAGGGGTTAAGGGTGACATCCGCTATCCATACTATTGATCATAAATTAGGGATAATTGAAGGATGCAGTTGCTATTAGTATATCTGATTTTAGAGAACAGCATCTAAAGATAAAAAAAATAAAGAAAAAATCACTGTCTACTGTTTTGTCTCACGGATTAACAAGTATCAGTCTGTATAGCAAACCTAGGTGCTTTCAAACAAAATAAAAAAGGTTTTTCCTTCCCGAACCGAGTGATCCTACTTTTAATTTTCAACCAGGGGTCAGTTTATATACTGCACCTATACCTTTATCGGTTATGTGTATATGTGACACCCCTTGTGCTAGTATAATCACTAGGAATGGGTTTTGGGGTGTGGAGATTTTTTGGTACCATCTATTCAACCAGATCCCCACCTCATTTTAATATATGTTTTGAGTCTGTCCAATTAGCATAAATTAATGAAGTTAGTATTTTTACTTTTTCTTTTTCGGCGATCAAGTATGGATACAAGCCCAAAAGAGGTGTGTGAGCAAATAAAAGGAGAAAATGGATGTACTACAAGTACAAAGAGGGAAGATGGAGAATTGGAAGTGTGAAAATTAAAAGTAACAACAGGAGTAGCTAAGAAGAGTGGAGTTGCAGTCTGCCAACCCTGGCACACAGCTTCCTGCACAACAAGTAAGTGACTCAGAAATAGTTTCTTTTATTGAAAATATGAAAGGTGTAAAGCAGAGCCAGCAAGGTGCCTCGCGGGAGGGCAGAGTGCAGCACATGCAGCTGGTGTGCCGCTGACCCCTCCAGCACACAGACAGCAGAGAACATCACTGAAAAGACAGACATTGCAGGAAAACCTGCAGCAGGATGAAGTGGTCACCAGCATGGCACGCCAGAGCCACACAAGATCGCAGTACGGCAGCGGGAGCAGTAAAAGTGCTGAAAAGTCTGTGGATGTGATGCAAACAAAGTCTGCAGTAAAATCCCTCAATATTTCCAAAATTGTTGGAGAGTACAATCCAACTGTACTACAGCGACTGGCAGTCAGCCTGCGGCCGGTGGAGGATCAATGAGAACAGGAATGGTAAAACAGAAGGAGTCCACGGATATCAAACAGCCTGAGAAGCCCCTCAGTCAAGTTGGAAGAGAACCGGAACCTGAGCTGCTACTGGCAGAGGAGATCCCGACCCTGGTGAAGAAAATGGAGGAGTTACTAATTTCAAAAGCAAGTAATGCAGCTGGAGATAGATTGTATTTACAAGATGAAGACTGCAAATCCAGCAGGTGAGATCCTCTACGTGCAGAAGCTTCATGCAGTTGGCCTGGAACTTGCTACCGTGGTCAAGGAGATAGACTGTATCCTGGAGAGAATGGGGCCAAAACACACAGAAACAAAGAACGATTTATGGAGCGAAGGCTGATTTGTAAGTCACCATCCAGGTCCTCAGAAGCTCCATCTCAGTCACTTACCTCCACAGATTACTCCAAGCAGGTGACAAGGCCCATAATAAACCCAGCAAACTTCTCATTTCAAGAAAGAGAGATATACAAGCCGGCCAAAATACAAGAACAGCCACAAAAGTCTGCAGCTACCCTTAAACAGGAGTACGGGCCTCAGGAGTCAGCAGAGGTAGCACAAGTCCTAGAGAACAAGGCTGAGCATAATCTCCCCCTTTGCTTGCACAAAGTGTGACGGTTCCCCCTTCAGCAGACTTCACCATGTAAATCCGGGCAATGAGACTCGCCTGGATCCTCCCAGGAATGCCTGCGGTGCGCCATTTTTCACTTTTGGTGCTAATTATACAGGTCAGGCATTTAAGAAGAGGAGTGTAGTGAGGTTCAAGCACAGAGGCACCAAAGAAGATCTTCCAGATAGGAGGTTTGTAATCTGGGAACTTCTGTGCCACCAAATGGGGATCATGCCAGAAGACATCTTGGCAGTAATTAGACTGGCAGGGATATGATATTAGCTTTAACCTCATGTCCAACCTGGATAGATTCCGGTCCAACTTCCCCAAGTTCAGGGACACAGACATAAATCCAAGACAGATACAGTTACTGTGAATGTCATCTTCTGGAATTAGTCTGTTTTCCCTCAGGAGATTGTGGTGTGGCTGCGGAGGCATTGTGATCTGGTAGCTGACCTGACCATGAATGGGAACTCTGCTAGTATCTAGGTTGGTGAGTGGAAGGTCCTGGTCAAACTATGCCAACATAATAACATTACTCTGCATTTGCCCAACTCTTTCTTTATTGGCAGGGAGAGCGGTGTCTGTTTTTATCCTGGCCAACCTCGTAAGTGTTTTAAATGTGACAAGGTGAGTCATATAGCAAGTATATGCACAGTGGGGAAGTGTAATGTATGCGGTGAGGTCGGCCATGTAAATGCAGAATGCCATAATGTCCGCTGTAATTTATGTGGAAGGATCTCTCACAAGGATTGTCCAGATGCCTGGCACAACATCTGCAAGGAGCTTCCTGATGGGGAGCTTGTAGCGGGGTAGATGCTGATGAGGAGGAGGCTTTAATGTAAGGAGTAATACTGACAAGACAAGAGGTCCAGCAGAAATCGAGTAATGCAGCGCCAGAACCTCACCCCTCAGACAGTGACAAATATATAGATCAGCACCTCGTTCAGATACAAATGGCAAAGTGGTGAATAAAAAATATATTCACTAACCTGGTTCTCGGTCGACTTCTCTGGATGGAGAATCCACCGGCACCTATATCTGCGATATCCTTAATCATCCACCCCTGGTTCCAAATCCAGCCCCCTGGAGAGTCGTCCTGGGGAATGCAGCCCACTGTAGTAAGAGTTGTTTTTGTAAATGGAAAGGGTGATGGAACGCAAATTGCATTCTAGCGTGAGAAGAGAGTGACGTATCTGGTCACTTGAGTGGGAAGCATCTCCCCCTTGGAGGACGCTGGGACTGCCCCTGCACTGGCGTCCTCCACGAGTTAGGGAAATGTGAGTGGATTTTAATTTATGTATTATATGCTTGAAAAAGGCAAGTGGAGATTGCTGAAATGCATTGCATGAATAAAACCAACCCTAAGAACCTGATCCTTCTGGATTCCGGAGCGCAGGGAACTTTCTTTTATTTTTCTTTACAAGTTGTACCCCTCAGAGAGTGCATAGGGGGCAATAGAGGTTGTCCATCAGGGCCAGAGGTGGTTTCTTCTATATCACCATCTGTATCTGAGGAACATCAATATAAACAAAGCCTAAGGGAAAAAAGTCCTCATGTAAGTCTGAGGAAGAATATAACAGCGACCAAAGGGCCAAGAAAAAAGTCAGCGATGGCACAGAAGTTATAATGGTATGTAATAGATATGACGTTCTATCAAATTCAAATGGTAATTATGAGCAAGAGCTAAAAATAATGGCGAATGATTGTGATGGGGACACGGAAGACCATCCCCGGAGACAGATGGTGCGCAGAGCAGCCCAGATGCTGACATGTGATGATGGCGTCCATTTCTCTGCTCTTATTGTATAGCATTCTGATGGCAGGGTTTTCATTACAAGTATTATCAAGCAATGTAAATAGCATTAAAGTGAGAAAAACACTTTGCTGTTTATGACCAAATCAGATATCTGGATGCAGATGTCATCTTCTTACAGGAGACATGCTTGACAATATTGGAAGTTATACGTGAGTGTGAAAGAGAATAGTTATCTGGTCCGTTTTTCTGACCACTGGCTAGGGAGCCTTATGCCGAATTAGCGACACTGTTTAACACCAATGATGGGATGGTGCAGTAGAGAAGAGTTACCAAGATGGTGAGCGGTCTGCAAATCATGTCCTATGAGGAACAGTTAAAGGATCTTTGAGAATCCTATAGAAACAGTTAACGGGATAGGTGAGAAAATTGTCCCTTACTCAGACCACAAGGCCTTGTGTTTTTGCTTAGGAGTCACTGAGTTGGTCAGGGATTATAGAAAGTTAATTCTAGTTTCTTGGATGATGTTCATGTTCAGAATGCTGTTCACTGTCTTATTCTGAACCAATTAGAGAGAGTGGACTTTTATGACAACATGGCTGACTGGTGGGAGGATGTCAAGGAGGAGATCAGATCCCTCTTACGGAGACAGTCAGTAAATAAAAGGGAAGAGTAAGTATAGCCAGTTACTCAAGTTGCATAAAGAATTAGTTGCTCAATTTGGCGGGTGAAGATAACCAACAAAAAATCGTCTGACTGAAGTCTGAGATAAGGCAGTATCAGTACAACCGATATACATCCTTGGTTCTTGAATGGGATTATGGGTCCTTAGGGGCACCTGATCTCTTTGAGAACTGCCAAGAGCGAGTGGCCAAAAAATTGATTGCAGGTCTCACTGACTACCAGGGCATTTTGCAGAAATCTCAAGAGAGGGTATCTTGGGTGTGTTCAGATCTTAATATGCTGACTTGCTTCAGAGGAAGGTTTTTGATAAAGAGAAGGTGAGTCAATTCTTGGAGGCAACTCCTATACCTGATACTGATGATCTGGGTTTTTTGTCTTTGACAGCAGAATAAATGGTGAAGGAGATTGAGGAGGCTATTGATAAGTTACATCTGAATAACGTACCAGGTCCTGATGGCATAACAGCAGAATTTTACAAGCAGTTTAGAGACCTGTTGGCTCCAATGCTTGTGGATGTATACAAAACTTGTCTAGGAAATCACCTGCTGCCTCCATCCATAAGAGTCTCCTCGGTGATTCTGCTGTTTAAAGGTAAGGAGCCTAGTGACATCAAGATCTGGAGGCCTATTGCCCTCTTGAATGTTGACAGGAAGATTCTGGCAAAGATTATGTTTTGGTTCGCTAGTTGATCTGCCATCAAAACCATCTGTCACTGAATATTGTACCCTGCATTTGTTGTCTAATTGTTCATGTGAAAAATAAAATTAATAAAATTTGATTTAATAAAAAATAAAAAAAGATTATGTTTTGTAGATTAGTCTTTTTGTCCCCGACACTTTTGGCAGGCTGTCAATTCGTCACATTAGAAGGGCGGAACATCTCTGGAGCAGTTATCTCCATAAGGGAAATGCTTGAGAGATGTAAAGCTCCTGGGTGTGGGAGAAATATTGTGAGTCTCAATCAGGCTAAAGCATTTGACAGAGTAGATCATGATTATCTATGCGCCAATTTGTCAAAGTATGGTATTCCGAGCCAATTTGTTGATTGGCTAAAAACTTTATATCATGAGGCGGAGAGATTTCCTCTGATAAACGGTTGGCAGGGTGACACTTTTGGGGTTCAGGCAGGAGTGAGGCAAGGTTGCCCCTTGAGTGCACTGCTATATGTTTTTGCTATCAACCCATTCCTAAAGGTCACTGCAGGGGTGTAATTTTCAGGGGGTGCCAGTTCCCCATTGCCTGCCTCTGATAGTTGTTGCCTACGCAGATGATGTAATGATGGTGATATCTGGGCCTGAAGAGGTGCAGATGTTATCAGTAGCCATCAGAAGTTTCTCGGGTCAACTTTGAAAAAAGTCAAGCTCTCTGGACATTGAATATTGATCCTGACTTTGATCTGCCACAGTTTGTGAAAGCCTCCACCTATATTAAAATCTTAGGGGTTAAGTTTGGGAGGAAAGATAATACCAAACTAACTTGAAAGGAGAAGTTAGAAACCGTAAATGCAAAGGTTCAGCGATGGAAAAACTGGAGGCTGACCAATAGAGAAAGGGTACTGTTGTATTATTTTGTCTGTGTAGTTTTTCCCTAGCCAGGCTCTTTAGCCTGTTTTTTCAGCTCCTTTTGGGAAACAGGTTGAATCCAATAAAAAGGGAATAACCTACCTATGGCGAAGAGAGGGTAGGCTGGATATGTTATATCCAAGGGTGTTCTTTGATTCCATGTTTTCAAAAGTTAATTTTGGAAATCTGGACTCAAACGATAATTCCTCGTGAGTAAATAGTGTCAGGGATTGGATATTGCCTTTTGCAGAATCTTGGATGCATTGTGGCCGTTTCAAGAGGGGGAGATGGACTCGTGACTACCTTCCCCAGTATGTGGACTATGGACTCAGATGCCTGAAAAGGTGGGGTATAGATAAGTTCTGCATTACAAGACCATGAAGGACCTATACTTCAGTGTATGTAGAACTTTTTATTGCTTACATCCAATACTAAAAGACTGTATAACTGCAACCATGCAGAGAAGTTTAAGATTTCTCTATGGAAAGTGACTTCCTGTTAAGTTTTTTTTTTATATTGCTTTGCTGTCATTTCTTGGGAAGCTCTATGTTAGAGGGAACTTAAAATGTTTGAGCGTGTCAGATAAGAAGTGTCCTTTTGGTTGTCTGCAGGAGACAATGGCACATTTTATATCCGACTGCTGGGGAGGGAAACAAATATGGCAAAAAATATCGCATAAGCTAAGAATCCCCAGGCTGCAGTTTTTGAAATACCCAGATATCTGTGGAGTACCATCAAATATAAATGGCATTGACCAAAAGACCATGTATCTCATAATTACCATCATCAAATATTATCAGTGGCGCCCAAGAACAGGAGTGTCCATCTATAATGAGCTATTTGATCACATGTAAGTAGTGAACCTCATTCTGTCAGAAATGACTTGAGTGAAGAATTTAGAAGAAAAAAGAAATGCTAAAGACTCTGGAGAAATATACATACTTACTAATGTAGGATCAGTCGTATGTAGAATACATTGTGTTGTGTTTAACAATTACATTTTTCCTTTCTCTATCCCCTTACAGCAAGGGACTCAAACTAAGTTAAAGTTGTTACAAGTTTATTAGTTTTTTTGTTGTTAAAATGTATCTTATTACACGATTTTTTATTTTGAGTTTTCTGGTGGGAATGTACTATTTTATTACTGTATGGTTTTTACTAATAAAAATTGCCTCCTATGTACTAGAATATAACTTCTATAATACTGCCTCTTATGTAAAGGAATAAAACTGCTATAATACTGCCCCCTATGTACAAGAATATAACTACTATAATACTGCCCCCTATGTACAAGAAAGTAACTAATATAATACTGCCTCCTATGTACAAGGACATAAATACTATAATACCGCTCCTTATGTACAAGAATATAACTACTATAATACTGTCCCCTATGTAGCAAGAATATAATTGCTATAATACTGTCCCCTATTTACAAGAATATAACTACTATAATACTGCCTCCTATGTACAAGAATATAACTACTATAATACTGCCCCCTATGTACAAGAATATAACTACTATAATACTACCTCCTATGTACAAATATATAACTACTATAATACTGCTCCTATGTACAAGAATATAACTACTATAATACTGCCCCCTATGTGCAAGAATGTAACTAATATAATACTGCCTCCTATGTACAAGGATATAAATACTATAATACTGCTCCTTATGTAAAAGAATATAACTACTATAATACTGTCCCCTATGTACAAGAATATAACTACTATAATACTACCTCTATGTACAAGAATATAACTACTATAATACTGCCTCCTATGTGCAAGAATATAACTACTATAATACTGCCTCCTATGTACAAGAATATAACTACTATAATACCGCCCCTATGTATAAGAATATAACTACTATAATACTGCCCCCTATGTACAAGAATATAACTACTATAATACTGCTTCCTATGTACAAGAAAATAACTACTATAATACTGCCCCCTATGTACAAGAATATAACTACTATAATACTGCCTCCTATGTACAAATATATAACTACTATAATACTGCTCCTATGTACAAGAATATAACTACTATAATACTGCCCCCTATGTGCAAGAATATAACTAATATAATACTGCCTCCTATGTACAAGAATATAACTACTATAATACTACCTCTATGTACAAGAATATAACTACTATAATACTGCCTCCTATGTACAAGAATATAACTACTATAATACTGCCTCCTATGTACAAGAATATAACTACTATAATACCGCCCCTATGTATAAGAATATAACTACTATAATACTGCCCCCTATGTACAAGAATATAACTACTATAATACTGCCTCTTATTTACAAGAATATAATTGCTATAATACTGTCCCCTATTTACAAGAATATAACTACTATAATACTGCCTCCTATGTACAAATATATAACTACTATAATACTGCTCCTATGTACAAGAATATAACTACTATAATACTGCCCCCTATGTACAAGAATATAACTACTATAATACTGTCCCCTATGTACAAGAATATAACTACTTAAATACTATCTCTATGTACAAGAACATAACTACTATAATACTGCCTCCTATGTACAAGAATATAACTACTATAATACTGCCTCCTATGTACAAGAATATAACTACTATAATACCGCCCCTATGTATAAGAATATAACTACTATAATACTGCCCCCTATGTACAAAAATATAACTACTATAATACTGTCCCCTATGTACAAGAATATAACTACTATAATACTGCTCCCTATGTACAAGAATATAACTACTATAATACTGCCTCCTATTTACAAGAATATAATTGCTATAATACTTTCCCCTATTTACAACAATAGAACTACTATAATACTGCCTCCTATGTACAAGAACATAATTACTATAATAGTGCCTGTTTTCCAAAATATAACTATTATAATACTGCCTATGTATAAAAAATAGCTACTATAATACTGCTCACTATATGCAAGAATATAATTACTATAATACTGCCCCTATGTACAAGAATATAACTACTATAATACTGCCCTCTATGTATAAGAATTAGAGATGAGCGAGCGTACTCGTCCGAGCTTGATGCTCGTTCGAGTATTAGGGTATTCGAGATGCTCGTTACTCAAGACGAGCACCACGCGGTGCTCGACTCCATTACATTTCCTTCCCTGAGAAATTTGAGCGCTTTTCTGGCCAATAGAAACACAGGGAGGGCATTACAACTTCCTCCTGTGACATTCCAGCCCTATCCCACCCCCCTGCTGTGAGTGGCTGGGGAGATCAGGTGACACCTGAGTATTTAAATCTGCCCCGCCGGCGGCTTTCCACAGACTCAAGCTAAGAGAGATCAGGGAAAGTGCTGTCTTGCTGTAGCTGCTATCCTGAGAGTGTTAGGTGTTATTTTAGTCTTCAAGAACCCCAACGGTCCTTCTTAGGGCCACATCTGACCGTGTGCAGTACTGTTGAGGCTGCTTTTAGCAGTGTTGCACATTTTTTTTTTTTTTGTATATCGGGCGTGCAGACCATAGCGTCCTCAGTCTGCAGTCATTTTTCAGAGTATAGGGGCAGTACTGCTGAGGCAGGGACAGTGGTACAGGGAAAGAGGTATACTGGCTATATAGGCAGTGGGCTTTTTCAAAAAAATTGGGAAAAAATACTATATTTGGGCTGCCTGTGACCGTCTTCAGTTTACGGCGTGTCTGCTGGGGGTAGTAGTCGCTGATTAATACCCAGCCTTGCGCATAATTGTTTCCTGGCTGCACTGTGCTTTCAGTAACCACAGTCATCCTCCAACAGTGAAATCCATATACAGGCTATATCACAGGCAGTGGGCTTTTTCCCAAAAAGTGGAAAAAAATACTATATTTGGCCTGCCTGTGACCGTCTTCAGTTTACAGCGTGTCTGCTGGGGGTAGTAGTCACTGATTAATACCCAGCCTTGCGCATAATTGTTTCCTGGCTGCACTGTGCTTTCAGTAACCACAGTCATCCTCCAACAGTGAAATCCATATACTGGCTATATCACAGGCAGTGGGCTTTTTCCCAAAAAGTGGTAAAAAATACTATAGTTGGCCTGCCTGTGACCATCTTCAGTTTACGGCGTGTCTGCTGGGGGTAGTAGTCACTGATTAATACCCAGCCTTGCGCATAATTGTTTCCTGGCTGCACTGTGCTTTTAGTAACCACAGTCATCCTCCAACAGGGAAATCCATATACAGGCTATATCACAGGCAGTGGTCTTTTTCCCAAAAAGTGGAAAAAAATACTATATTTGGCCTGCCTGTGACCGTCTTCAGTTTTCGGCGTGTCTGCTGGGGGTAGTAGTCGCTGATTAATACCCAGCCTTGCGCATAATTGTTTCCTGGCTCTGCTGTGTTCGTTACATGATCGCAGTCATCCCGCCAGAGGGAAAGAGTATACATATATACTCTGCATACGGTGTCTGTCTGGTTTTTCACCTCACCATTTTAAAAAATTGAAGCAAAATACTTAAGGCCCACCACTGGCCTTTGGCCACTTGACTGGTTCTGCCCTGTGAATTCTAGTAGCTCAGTCATACGTACCTACGTCTCACTACAGGCTTGCGCATAATTGTTTTCTGGCTCTGCTGTGCGTTCCGTAAGCGAAGTCAGCCTCCAACCACAGGCCAATAAGCGGCACATTTAATTACAGCATTCTGTTTCTGCTCTACTTGTAATACACCATGCTGAGGGGTAGGGGTAGGCCTAGAGGACGTGGACGGGGGCGAGGATGCGGAGGCCCAAGTCAGGGTGTGGGCACAGGCCGAGCTCCTGGTCCAGGTGTATCGCAGCCGACTGCTGCGGGATTAGGAGAGAGACAAGTTTCAGGGATCCCCAGATTTATCTCACAATTAGTGGGTCCACGCGGTAGACCTTTATTAGAAACTGAGCAGTGTGAGCAGGTCCTGTCGTGGATGGCAGAAAGTGCATCCAGCAATCTATCGACCACCCAGTCTTCTACGCCATCCACAGCTGCAACTCTGAATCCTCTGGCTGCTGCTCCTCCTTCCTCCCAGCCTCCTCACTCCATGAAAATGACACATTCTGAGGAGCAGGCAGACTCCCAGGAACTGTTCTCGGGCCCCTGCCCAGATTGGGCAGCAATGGTTCCTCTCCCACTGGAGGAGTTTGTCGTGACTGATGCCCAACCTTTGGAAAGTTCCCGGGGGCCGGGGGATGAGGCTGAGGCATTCCGGCAACTGTCTCAAGAGTTTTCAGTGGGTGAGGAGGACGATGACGATGAGACACAGTTGTCTATCAGTGAGGTAGTAGTAAGGGCAGTAAGTCCGAGGGAGGAGCGCACAGAGGATTTGGAGGAAGAGCAGCTGGACGATGAGGTGACTGACCCCACCTGGTTTGCTAAGCCTACTGAGGACAGGTCTTCAAAGGGGGAGGCAAGTGCAGCAGCAGGGCAGGTTGGAAGAGGCAGTGCGGTGGCCAGGGGTAGAGGCAGGGCCAGACCGAATAATCCACCAACTGTTTCCCAAAGCGCCGCCTCGTGCCATGCCACCCTGCAGAGGCCGAGGTGCTCAAATGTGTGGCAGTTTATCACTGAGAGTGAAGACGACCGACGAACTGTGGTGTGCAAGGTTTGTCGCGCCAAGATCAGCCGGGGAGCCACCACCACCAGCATGCGCAGGCATATGATGGCCAATCACCCCACAAGGTGGGACGAAGGCCGTTCACCGCCTCCGGTTTGCATCACTGCCTCTCCCCCTGTGCCCCAACCTGCCACTGAGATCCAACCCCCCTCTCAGGACACAGGCACGACCATCTCCCGGCCTGCACCCACACGCTCACCTCGGCCCCATCCAGCAATGTCTCTCAGCGCAGCGTTCAGCCATCAGTAGCGCAACTGTTTGAGCACAAGCGCAAGTATGCCGCCACGCACCCGCACGCTCAAACGTTAAACGTGCACATAGCCAAATTTATCAGCCTGGAGATGCTGCCGTATAGGCTTGGGGAAACGGAGGCTTTCAAAAACATGATGGCGGCGGCGGCCCCGCGCTACTCGGTTCTCAGTCGCCACTACTTTTCTCGATGTGCCGTCCCAGCCCTGCACGACCACGTCTCCCGCAACATTGTACACGCCCTCACCAACGCGGTTACTGCCAAGGTTCACTTAACAATGGACACGTGGACAAGCACAGGCGGGCAGGGCCACTATATCTCCCTGATGGCACATTGGGTGAATTTAGTGGAGGCTGGGACCGAGTCAGAGCCTGGGACCGCTCACGTCCTACCCACCCCCAGAATTGCGGGCCCCAGCTCGGAGGTGGTATCTGCGGTGGTGTATGCTTCCTCCACTAAACCACCCTCCTCCTCCTCCTACGCAACCTCTGTCTCGCAATCAAGATGTGTCAGCAGCAGCACATCGCCAGCAGTCGGTGTCTCGCGGCGTGGCAGCACAGCGGTGGGCAAGCGTCAGCAGGCCGTGCTGAAACTACTTAGCTTAGGAGAGAAGAGGCACACGGCCCACGAACTGCTGCAGGGTCTGACAGAGCAGACCGACCACTGGCTTTCGCCGCTGAGTCTCCAACCGGGCATGGTCGTGTGTGACAACGGCCGTAACCTGGTGGCGGCTCTGCAGCTCGGCAGCCTCACGCACGTGCCATGCCTGGCCCACGTCTTTAATTTGGTGGTTCAGCAGTTTCTGAAAAGCTACCCACGGTTGTCTGACCTGCTCGGAAAGATGCGCCGGGTCAGCGCACATTTCCGCAAGTCCAACACGGACGCTGCCACCCTGCGGACCCTGCAACATCGGTCTAATCTGCCAGTGCACCGACTGCTATGCGACGTGCCCACACAGTGGAATTCTACGCTCCACATGTTGGCCAGGCTCTATGAGCAGCGTAGAGCTATAGTGGAATACCAACTCCAACATGGGCAGCGTAGTGGGAGTCAGCCTCCTCAATTCTTTACAGAAGAGTGGGCCTGGTTGGCAGACATTTGCCAGGTCCTTGGAAACTTTGAGGAGTCTACCCAGATGGTGAGCGGCGATGCTGCAATCATTAGCGTCACCATTCCTCTCCTATGCCTCTTGAGAAGTTCCCTGCAAAGCATAAAGGCAGACGCTTTGCGCTCGGAAACGGAGGCGGGGGAAGACAGTATGTCGCTGGATAGTCAGAGCACCCTCATGTCTATATCTCAGCGCGTTTTGGAGGAGGAGGGGGAGGAGCATGAGGAGGAGGGGGAAGAGACAGCTTGGACCACTGCTGAGGGTACCCATGCTGCTTGCCTGTCATCCTTTCAGCGTGTATGGCCTGAGGAGGAGGAGGAGGATCCTGAAAGTGATCTTCCTAGTGAGGACAGCCATGTGTTGCGTACAGGTACCCTGGCACACATGGCGGACTTCATGTTAGGATGCCTTTCTCGTGACCCTCGCGTTACACGCATTCTGGCCACTACGGATTACTGGGTGTATACACTGCTCGACCCACGGTATAAGGAGAAACTTTCCACTCTCATACCCGAAGAGGAAAGGGGTTCGAGAGTGATGCTATACCACAGGACCCTGGTGGACAAACTGATGGTAAAATTCCCATCCGACAGCGCTAGTGGCAGAAGGCGCAGTTCCGAGGGCCAGGTAGCAGGGGAGGCGCGGAGATCAGGCAGCATGTACAGCGCAGGCAGGGGAACACTCGCATGACCGTCCTCCGTGACGCCTCTGCCCTCTTCAACTACTGGGTGTCGAAGCTGGACACGTGGCCTGAACTCGCGCTGTATGCCTTGGAGGTGCTTGCTTGTCCTGCGGTTAGCGTCTTGTCAGAGAGGGTGTTTAGTGCGGCTGGGGGAATCATCACGGATAAGCGTACCCGCCTGTCAACTGACAGTGCCGACAAGCTTACACTCATAAAGATGAACAAAGCCTGGATTTCCCCAGACTTCTCTTCTCCACCATACGTAGGCTGTACCCGCGGATGGAAGCATCGTTCTCTATCACCATAAAAAACGGGGACCTTTTAGCTTCATCAATCTGTGTATTATATTCATCCTCCTGCTCCTCCTCCTGAAACCTCATGTAATCATGCCGAACGGGCAATTTTTCTTAGGCCCACAAGGCTCAGTCATATTACTTTTTAAACAATATTTATACGTTTCAATTCTCATTAAAGCGTTGAAACTTGCACCTGAACCAATTTTTATTTTAACTGGGCTGCCTCCAGGTCTAGTTACAAATTAAGCCACAGTAAGCTAAGCGATTAATGGGTTTCACCTGGCCTCTTGGTTGGGCATGGGCAATTTTTCTGAGGTACATTAGTACTGTTGGTACAGCAATTTTTTTGGGCCCTCGCCTACAGTGTAATCCTGGTACAGCAAGGTGTGTGGGGTTGGCCTACACTTTTGCTACATCAATGTAACTGGGGCCTTGTCTATACTGCAACTACTGAAATGTGAAAGAGACTGTTATCTCCCAAAACTGCTGCAACGGGAATGTTACTGTGGCCTGTCTTGACTGCTACTACTACTGAAATGGAACTAAGACAGTGCTCCCCCTATACTGCTGCTTTGCAATTGTTACTGGGGCCTGTCTAGACTGCTACTATTACTGAAATGGAACTAAGACTGTGTTCCCCCTATACTGCTACTTCGCAATTGTTACTGGGGCCTGTCTTCAGTGCTACTATTACTGAAATGGAACTAAGACTGTGCTCCCCCTATACTGCTGCTAGTGATATGTTACTGGGGCCTGTCTGGACTGCTACTACTACTGAAATCGAACTAATACTGTGCTCCCCCTATAATGCTGCTAGTGATATGTTACTGGGGCCTGTCCCTAATGCTACCGCTGCAATGTTACTAATTCTGGGCTCTGCCTATACCGCTGCTAATGCTATGTCACTGGGGTGTGGAAATGGAGGCTTCCCAAAGACATGATAGCGGCGAGGCCATTTCCCACCAGCGCGGTTACTGTTAAGGTGCATATAACCATGGACACGTGGAGAGGCCACGTAGTGCCTTAAAAACATCCCCCTCCTCCAACAATGAAAACATTCTTGGCAAATACCTTTGCATTGGTCCGTCTAGTGGCAGTCCAAGAATTTCACCTTTAACGACACAACAAGAGAGCCCCCCCACCATGGCCCACTTAATCCTGGCCACATTCCGAAAACCAACTAAATAAAACCGCGCTACTAGGTCCGCAGTCGCTACCACATTCCCACCAACGCGGTTACTGTTAAGGTACATATTACCAGTCTGACTGGGGCATGCACTGTGGGCCGAAGCCCACCTGTATTGTATCTGACATTAGCTCTGCTGAGCAGGGCACTGCAATGGGATACATTTATGTACCGCCAGTGGGTTCCAGGGAGCCACCCATGCTTTGGGTCCACACGGACTTCACATTAGGGATTTGTACCTGCCTGTGTCTATGTATTAAAAACCCCGGTCAGACTGGGGCATGCAGTGTGGGCTGAAGCCCACCTGCATTTAATCTGACGTTACCTCAGCTGTGCTGGGCAATGCAATGGGATTTATTTATGTAACGCCGGTGGCTTCCTGGGACCCACCCATGCTGTCGGTACACACGGAGTTGTACCTGCCTGTGTCTACTTATAAAGAACCCCAGTCTGACTGGGGCATGCAGTGTGGGCCAAAGCCCAGCTGTATTTAATCTGACATTAGCTATACTATCCGGGGCACTGCATTGGGACAAACTACAGGAGCAATACAGCGCTAATGAGACGTGCACAGCTACGCTAGCATTGGAGTCCGCTGTAGGCACGCGATTGCTGAGGGTTTGTGCAGAGGCCTATGTCCTGGGTGCAGTGAAAGTCCGCTTCCAGCCTAGGATTGCTGAATCTGTGGGCCGAGGCCTATGCCGTGGGCGCGGTGCAAGTCTGCCATGTTTGGCCGCTCAGATCAATTTTTTGTTCATGTCTTGGGTTTCCTAGGACCCACCTATGCTGTTGGTGCAAACTTAGTTCCCATTGCGGTGTTTGACCTGTCTGGCACAAAGGCACTGACTGACTTGGGTAGGGGGCAGAGCACTGATGGCTTTCCCCTTGCAGTGTGGATTGAGCTATGCGACACCTTGACAGAATGAATACTGTGTGGCACATGGATTCCCCATTGCTATGCCCACGTTTGCAGCTCCTGACGGAGGTGGCACAGGATTGGAGTTCTCATTGCTTCTGTACAGCATTGTGGGCTATCGCTCCGCCCCTTTTAAAGAGGGTCGCTGCCTGGCCCTGCCAACCCTCTGCAGTGTGTGCCTCCGGTTCCTCCTCATGGCAGACGCACTTATAAATAGACATGAGGGTGGTGTGGCTATGAGGCCAGCGTGTGGCATGAGGGCAGCTGAAGGCTGCGCAGGGACACTTTGGTGTGCGCTGTGGACACTGGGTCGTGCGGGGGGGTTGGGCAGCATGTAACCCAGGAGAAGTGGCAGCGGAGTGTCATGCAGGCAGTGATTGTGCTTTGTTGGAGGTAGTGTGGTGCTTAGCTAAAGTATGCCTTGCTAATGAGGGTTTTTCAGAAGTAAAAATTGTTGGGGGGGGGGGCACTCTTACCGCTATTGTGGCTTAATAGTGGGACCTGGGAACTTTAGATGCAGCCCAACATGTAGCCCCTCGCCTGCCCTATCGGCGATATACAAAAATGCTCGAGTCGCCCATTGACTTCAATGGGGTTCGTTACTCGAAATGAACCCTCGAGCATTGCGGGAAGTTCGACTCGAGTAACGAGCACCCGAGCATTTTGGTGCTTGCTCATCTCTAATAAGAATATAACTACTATAATACTGTCCTCTATGTATAAGAGTATAATTACTGTAATACTGCCCCCTACGTCCAAGAATATAACTGCTATAATATTGCTGTTTCAGTAGTGCTGAGATCGCTGCCGGATTAACAAAATCCAGTGTGGGTTTTAGATTTGGTTCTGCACCTTCTAGCTCAGTAGGAGTGACATAAGGTAGTCACATCTCTGGGTAATTAGCTTGGTATTTACCTGGGCTGATACTGAGCTGATGCGCTGTGAATTGCCAGTTGCTTGCTGTCTGAGCGGGTAGTAAGTGGCTCCCGTGGACAGCGTGGTCTCCGCTGTGAAGTGAACAGAGGACAGCTCCGTATGCTGCAGCTTCACCACCAGCTAAGTGTGGTGTTTCATTTGTGTTTCCAGTAGGGGTTTGCTTTGTCCGTTATTTTATTGGGCAAGTAGGATTACTTAGGCCCCAGGAACGAGTGCAGGCAAGCATCTATCGAAGCGATCAGTCTGTCGTGCCCTCTCCCTCATTGTCATGTATTTAGGGAAAGACTTCCAGTTTACATTATGTTGTTTATTTCATTTGCTGCATTTTTGCGCTATAATCGTGCATAATCGCAGGTGCTGTTCCAGCATGTAATTTGCAGACGTAACAACTGTCCCCTATATCGAAGAATATAACTTCTATAACACTGCCCCCTATGTACAAGAATATAACTACTATAATACTGTTACCTATGTACAAGAATATATCTACTACAATACTGCCCCCTATGTACAAGAATATACCTAATATAATACTGCCCCCTATGTACAAGAATATAACTACTATAATACTGCCCCCTACGTACAAGAATATACCTAATATAATACTGCCTCCTATGTACAAGAATATAACTACTATAATACTGCCCCTATGTAGGAGAATATAACTAATGTAATACTGCCCCTATGTACAAGAATATAACTACTATAATACTGCTCCTATGTACAGGAATATAAATACTATAATACTGCCTCCTATGTACAAGAATATAACTGCTATAATATTGCCTCCTATGTACAAGAATATAACTACTATAATATTGCCTTCTATGCGCAAGAATATAACTACTACGGTATAATACTGTCCCCTATATACAGGAATATAACTACTTTAATACTGGTCCCTATATACAAAACTATAACTACTAAAATGCTGCTCCCTATGTACAAGAATATAACTACTATAATACTGTCCCCTATATACAAGAATATAACTACTATAATACTGTCCCCCTATGTACAAGAATATAACTACTATAATACTGTCCCCCTATGTACAAGAATATAACTACTATAATACTGTCCCCTATATAGAAGAATATAACTACTATAATACTGCCCCCTATGTACAAGAATATAACTACTATAATACTGCTCCTATATACAAGAATATAACTACTATAATACAGCCCTCTATGTACAAGAATATAACTACTATAGTACTACCTCCTATGTACAAGAATATAACTACTATAATACTACCTCCTATGTACGAGAATGTAACTACTATGATACTGCTCCTATATACAAGAATATAACTACAGTAATACTGCTCCCGAAGTACAAGGATATAACAACTATAATACTGCTCCCTATGTACAAGAATATAACTACTATAATACTATCCCCTATGTACAAGAATATAACTACTATAATACTGTCCCCCTATGTACAAGAATATAACTACTATAATACTGCTCCCTATGTATAAGAATAAAACTACCGTATATACCGGCGTATAAGACGACTTTTGAACCCCGAAAAATCTGCTCTGCAGTCGGGGGTCGTCTTATGCGCCGGTAATATAAAAAAAAAAAAAAGTGTAAAAAAAAAAAAATTTATTACTCACCTCCCCCGGCGTTCTGTCGCGCTCCGGCAGGATGTCGCTCGCTCCGGCAGGCTGTCGCTGGCTCCTCATCCCCGGCGCAGCATAGCTTTCGGAATGCGGGGCTTGAAATCCCCGCTTCCAGAAAGCTAATACACACGCCGGCAGCCATGACAGCATTGAATGGCTGTGATTGGCTGAAGGCGCACGTGTTAGCAATCACACCCATTCAATGATGTCATTGAATAGTGTGATTGGCTGAAGCCACGTGCGCCTTAGCCAATCACAGCCATTCAATGATGTCATGGCTGCCGGCGTGTGTATTAGCTTTCTGGAAGCGGGGATTTCAAGCCCCGCATTCCGAAAGCTATGCTGCGCCGGGGATGAGGAGCCAGCGACAGCCTGCCGGAGCGAGCGACATCCTGCCGGAGCGCGACAGAACGCCGGGGGAGGTGAGTAATGAATTTTTTTTTTTTTCTCCACTGTATACCGGCGTATAAGGTGACAGTTGGGGGGTCGTCTTATACGCCCCGTCGCCTTATACGCCGGTATATACGGTACTATAATACTGTCCCCTATGTACAAGAATATAACTAATATAATACTGCCTCCTGTGTACAAGAATATAACTGCTATAATACTGCCCCCTATGTACAAGAATATGGGCTGGGTTGTGTGAGTGACTGCATATTAGCCTGCCATGAAAAATTTGCTCCTCCACACTATTTTCTGGCTGACTGCATATTTTTAGGGGTTATGGCAGTTGCGCCTGCCCTACGGCGATTGTGCCGATGGAGATTGTGCCTGCGTTATGGCGATCGTGCCTATGGCGACCATGTCTGCCTTGTAGACTATCAGGTATTGCATTTTTGGTGTTTTCTGTGAATAATGTCTTTGTTGTTTTTCTCATCTCTGTGATTTTATGTAATTTTTATAGTGAGTTAGGGTAGGTAATGACGGACGCGGTGTGGCCTGGACGTAGCCCCTCAGCCTATGCGGTTTTGCCAAAATGCAGTACCAACACCCGCATTTTATCAGTATGCATTAGTATTTTTTGTATGTAGTTTGCTAGTTCTTGGGGTAGCCCTAGATGTCAGCCAGTGTGGCCCACCAGGAGATACAGGGCAACCAACTGTCATATCAGTGAGGGTTGATATCCTGTATGGTGGGTCACCATCCATCTAAGGCTGGCATCTTGGTATTGTTCACATGTACAGGCTATGATTATATGCAGTCGCCCCTCCCCAAACTGGCCTGGGTTGTGTGAGTGACTGCATATTAGCCTGCCATGAAAAATTTGCTCCTCCACACTATTTTCTGGCTGACTGCATATTTTCAGGGTTAAGGCGGTTGCGCCTTCCGTACGGCGATTGTGCCGATGGTGATTGTGCCTGCCTTATTGAGATCGTGCCTATGGCGACCGTGTCTGCTTTGCAGACTATCAGATATTGCATTTTTGGTGTTTTCTGTGAACTATGTACAAGAATATAACTACTATAATACTGCTGCTATATACAAGAATATAACTACTATAATACTGCTCCCTATATACAAGAATATAACTTAAAGGGGTTGTCTCGCGAAAGCAAGTGGGGTTATACACTTCTGTATGGCCATATTAATGCACTTTGTAATATACATCGTGCATTAAATATGAGCCATACAGAAGTTATTCACTTACCTGTTCCGTTGCTAGCGTCCCCGTCTCCATGGCTCCGTCTAATTTCGCTGGCTTCTTGCTTTTTTAGACGCGCTTGCGCTGTGCGGTCTTCTGCCTGGTGAATGGGCCCGCTCGTGCCGGAGAGCTGGTCACCGCGTCGTCATCGTAGCTCCGCCCCGTCACGTGTGCCGATTCCAGCCAATCAGGAGGCTGGAATCGGCAATGGAACGCACAGAGCCCATGGTGCACCATGGGAGAAGACCCGCGGTGCACCATGGGAGAAAACCGCAGTGCATCCCTGGGAAAGGACCGGCAGCCATCTTAGGGAGAAGATTTTTTAAACTCCTTATTTCGTCGGATCGGTGACTAGCAAGCGGTTTAAAAACCGCTTTAATTTGCTATTTAATGCCGGGGGGTGACAGGGGGAATTGGGTAATTTAAAATTTTGATGCTTGCCGCTAGACAACCCCTTTAAGTAATACTGCTCCCGAAGTACAACGATATAACTACTATAATACTGCTCCCTATGTACGAGAATAACTTCACAGAGGGGGCAGTATAGAGTCAACTAGGAAATATAAGCCCAATTCACAGACGTGACTACCACTAAAAACGTATTTTATTAAATATATTAAGAGACATAAACTGGGCACTACAAAGACAACACACAGCAACCAGGTACCTCCAGACACAGATTCGTTATAGGAGGATGAGGACCTGGAGTTATTTGATACTTGATAAGCGATAAAAAAAAAAAATGTTTTATGATAACAAACAAAAACACTCTACCCAAGATGGATTCAAAAAAGCAAAGGATAATTCAATATAGGAGCCAAAAGAGCTGGTTTATTCTATGTGTAAACAAGGCAGGGTTACCATTTGGACTCTCACTTGTGATGGAACACTATCACTATCAGTGATCAGGACTCAGGCTCCAACAATTGAGCGTCCTGAATTGTTATGGGTGTCGACAAGACAGGATCACCATCTAGGTATTCACTTATGATGATCAGTACTTGAGTAAGCCAGTACAAATACTCAGATCAGTACTTGAGTTGGTCAGTACTTATACTCTACGCGTTTCACCATTAATTTGTTGGATCATCAGGAGATACAGTACTTGAGTCATAGGTTCAAAGGTAGAGGGAATGAGAAATCCCCGAGAGAACATCAAACTAATATATAAAAAGCTGTATCTAAGATGAATACAGCAAAACTTGTGTAGTGATCAGGATAAATATCCTTATTATAGGAGAGTTCTATACTCTCAATTAGGGCATTAAGGTAACTCTTAGGGTTGGGGGCCTGCCAAAAGGTACCTCTAAACAAGGAAGCTTATCTTGTGTGCTAGCGGTTAATAGCTAGATGATATATGTAGGTACATAACGAGAGGTGTTTATTTCAAAGTATGCCCGTCAATACACGCACAGAGGTAGAGTAGAGCGTCCCCGAAAATATGGGGGGGGCACTGCTCTCAAATATCTGAGCGCTAGAGAGATGGTATAATGCTTGTCATGCACAAGTAGGATACTCAAAGTAGTTAGCGTATCGAGTTAGAATTTAGGTCATCAATATGGGGATAAGGCATAAAATTATGTCCTGATCTCCTGACCCAATTAATTGCACTTAAGCAAACAAGAATAGCTAAAGTGCTAGATTCCAACCCAAAGTGCTCGCATTAGAGGTCATTGGTGTGGAGGTATGACATTAATATAAGTCAAACTCTCCTGACCTAATTGTAGAAGCACTTTTAGATGTCCAAATTGCTTGCATAGAGGTCATTAGTATGGAGGTATGACATTAGTATGAGTCAAACTCTCCTGACCTAGTTGTAGAAACACTTTTAGACGCTGTGCATGCTCTCAAGATAGACAAGCCATAAAGCTAGTTTCCTAGTAGTTAGATTTCAGGCAAGCAACCCCAGCAAACCCCCCAGATATAGGGCTCAAGAGAGAGCAAAGAAAAAGGTATGACCCATCGCCTTGATGGTAGGCTAGGGAATGTACGAGAATATGATTACTATAATACTGTCCCCTATGTAGAAGAATATAACTACTATAATACTGTCCCCTATATACAAGAGTATTACTACTTTAATACTGCCCCCTATGTACAAGACTATAACTACTATAATACTGCCCCTATGTACGAGAATATAACTACTATAATACTGCTCCTATGTACAAGACTATAACTACTATAATACTGCTCCTATGTACAGGAATATAAATACTATAATACTGTCCCCCTATGTACAAGAATATAACTTCTATAATACTGCTACTATGTACAATAATATAACTACTATAATACTGTCCCCTATGTACAAGAATATAACTACTATAATACTGCCCCCTTTGTACAAGAATATAAATACTATAATACTACCTCCTATGTACAAGAATATAACTACTATAATACTACCTCCTATGCACGAGAATGTAACTACTATGATACTGCTCCTATATACAAGAATATAACTACAGTAATACTGCTCCTGAAGTACAAGGATATAACTACTATAATACTGCTCCCTATGTACAAGAATATAACTACTATAATACTGCCCTCTATGTACAAGAATATAACTACTATAATACTGTCCCCTATGTACAAGAATATAACTACTATAATACTGGCCCATATGTACAAGAATATAACTACTAAAATATTGCCCCCTATGTACAAGAATATAAATACTATAATACTGTCCCCCTATGTACAAGAATATAACTTCTATAATACTGCTACTATGTACAATAATATAACTACTATAATACTGTCCCCTATGTACAAGAATATAACTACTATAATACTGCCCCCTATGTACAAGAATATAAATACTTTAATACTACCTCCTATGTACAAGAATATAACTACTATAATGCTGCCTCCATGAACAAGAATTTAATATAATTCTGTCCTCTATGTACAAGAATATAACTATTCTAATACTGCTCCTATGTACAAGAATATAACTACTATAATACTGCTCCCTATGTACAAGATTATAACTACTATATTACTGCTCCTATGTACAAGAATATAATTACTATAATACTGCTCCTATGTACAAGAATATAACTATTCTAATACTGCTCCTATGTACAAGAATATAACTATTCTAATACTGCTACTATGTACAAGAATAAATCTACTATAATACTGCTCCTATGTACAAGAATATAATTTCTATAATACTGCTCCTATGTACAAGAATATAACTACTATAATGCTGCCCCTATGTACAAGAATATAACTACTATAATACTGTCCCCCTATGTACAAGAATATAACTACTATAATACTTCTCCCTATGTACAAGAATATAACTACTATAATACTGCTCCCTATGTACAAGAATATAACTACTATAATACTGCCCCTATGTACAAGAATATAACTACTATAATACTGCCTCCTATGTACAAGAATATAACTACTATAATACTTCTCCCTATGTACAAGAAAATAACTACTATAATACTTCTCCCTATGTACAAGAATATAACTACTATAATACTGCTCCCTATGTACAAGAATATAACTACTATAATACTGCTCCCTATGTACAAGAATATAACTACTATAATACTGCCCCCTATGTATAAGATTATAACTATTCTAATACTGTTCATATGTACAAGAATATAACTACTATACTACTGCCCCCTATGTACAAGAATATAACTATTCTAATACTGTTCCTATGTACACCCCTAATCTGGAATATTGTTTCCAGTTCTGGCAGCTTAATTTAAAAAAATGACAGAGTCAAACTGGAGCAAGTTCAGAGAAGAGTTACCAAGATTGTGAGCGGTCTGCAAATCATGTCCTATGAGGAATGGGTAAAGGATCTGGGAATGTTTAGCTTACAAAAGAGAAGGCTGAGAGGAGATTTTGAGCGCAAACACACTTATGTGAAGCTGCCCTAACTAGGGAAGGAGTGCTCTAACACACAATAAACTGGGGAAGAAATAGTCTAGAACATATGTATATAAACAGGGACACAGAAATCTGGCATGTAATATAATTAGGGTAGACTAATCTACCGTTTTTTCCCCCAAATAAGCCCTACCCTGATGATAATCCCTACCCCTATTTTTATGTGGGCGGGGCTTGAAATTTAACCCCCTGAAAATAAGCCCTAGCTACACTAGGCTAAAAAAAAAAAAGTATTACTCACCTAGCCGCCAGCGTCTATGTCCCTTACGCTGGTCTCCTGTGCTGTGGCAGGCTACAGTCTTCAGCACTGACAGGATTCTCTTCTGGTGATGGGCCTTTGAATACCCCACTTTAGGTAAGAGAACGCTGTGATTGGATTGAGTGCCAGCCAATCAAAGCCGGCACTCGATCATTCACAGCAATTCAGTGAATGGCATCATTGAATGGCTGTGATTGGTTCATCGAGTGTTGGCTTTAATTGGCTGGCATGCATCCAATCACAGCGCTTACAGGAGGCGGGGTAATCAAAGCCTGGTCACCAGATAAAAATCCTGTCAGTGCTGAGAACTGCTGCAGCGTGGGGACCAGTGAGAGGGACACAGACGCTGGCGGCTGGGAGAGTATTGCTTTTTTTTACCTTATTGCTTATATTTACATAGCCGCCGGTGTCTGTGTCCCTCACGCTGGTCCCCACGCTGCTGTAGGCTGCAGTTCTCAGTGCTGACAAGATTCTCTTCTCCTGGTAACTGGGCTTTGAATACCCTGCCTCCAGTAAGCGCTACGTTTGGATTGAGCGCCAGCCAATCAGAGCCGGCGCTTGATGAACCAATAAAAGAGCTTACTGGAGGTGAGGTATTTAAAGCCCCGTTACCAGGAAAAGAGAATCCTGTCAACGCTGAAGACTGCAGCAGCGCGGGACAAGCGCAAAGCACACAGATGCCGGAGGCAGGGTAAGTATAAGACACCCCCCAAAAATAAGACACTGTACCTGTTTGGAGGCAAAAATTAATAGAAGACAGTGTCTTATTTTCAGTGAAACATGGTAGCATACATAATAAGGGAAGGAGTGATCTAACGCATTACAAAATTAGTAAAGTCTAGAACGTAACCTAACTAGGGAAGGAGTGATCTGGTACATAGAATAACAAGGGATGGAGTAGTCTAGCACATAATAAAAGTAAGAGGCAGTCTAGACGCTATAACAACTAGGGAAGGAGTGGTCTAGCACATAAAGCTAGTGAAGAAATGGTTTGGAACATGATATAATTAGGGGAGGTGTGATCTAGCACCTATTATAACCAGGGATGGAGTAGTCTGGCACATTCTGTGCTACAGAGTCAGATAATAAAAATTATCAGAGCAATTCCCTCATGAGGAAAAAGTAATCCTTCTTGTACAACCACTGTTCTGTATTAAGCCAGTGCTGACCTGAACAGCGCATAACATATCATTGCAAATTCCACCAATTACATGGATTATCACTCCCATTCTGAGGCCTCTATCCATCTTCTAAAATTACAGTATATCTCTATTAATTAAAATCTGACAGAGCGGAATCCAAATAGCTCATCGCCCCTTTCTTATCATTGCTGTAAAAATTCTATTTTCCATCTCTGTCCGCAGAGAATGTCGCTTCAGAAAGATCACCAGAAAGGTCATAAGTATTAATGGTAGAGAGCGCGGAGCTGGCCTTCTGAAATACTCATTTCTAGGCTTTGACAAGCTGCTATTGATCACTTAATACAAAATGAATTAGACTTCAGTACTTGTGTCTAGTAATCCTGGGCAGAAAGCTTGGCTGGCCCCATAATTATTTATTCCATCAAAACTCTCCACAAGCCCAAGGTTGCTGTCAAGATTTCCAAATAAATTGCATACACTATATAGGTGGGGTGGTGCAAGACTGTTGAATGGGGACTTTGGCACAAGAAGCATCCACCTCTTGTCATTATGCCATTTTTAGCTTCTACAATCTGCAGTGATTCATTTCTTACTTTATATATATAAATGTCACAGCTCTGTTTTCTGATACAAAGTGCCAAATCCATTCCACAATCATAGTTAATGATATAGCCACCACTAGGGGGAGCTTAGTACCGTATGTACTTGTTTATTACCAGCTGGCTCCCTCTAGTGCTGCCTGCTGACAACCAGAATTGAATCATTTCATTTATGTCTATACAGATTTGGAACTTTGTATTAGAAAAACAAACTTCAAAAATAAAAATAAATCAAGATATATTATGAAACTAAAGGGGTTTTCCAAGTATTTCTTTTTTAGTAAAACTGCATTCCCCATGCACTAAAATAACGAATAGACATATACTCACCTCTCCCGGCTCCCCCCTATGTAATATGTCGTCGCTCCAAGTTTTTACAGCCTGCTTATGGGACATCACAAGCATTGCAGCCAATGACAGAGTTCAGTGACTGATCACTGAGCTCTGTCATTGGCTTAAGCACTTGCAACATTCTATAAACACGGGAGGGACTGCAACCTGTAAACAAATACTGGAGTGAAGGACTGATCAGTGGCGCGGGACACAGCGGGGGGAGGATAGTATATGACTGTTAGTTATTTTACTCCATGGGGAACAGGTTTTACTGAAAAAAAAAACTACTTGGACAGCCCCATTAATCAACACTAAATGCTGTGCCTACAAGTGCAAAGATGATGAAAGGTGGAGCTTTACAGAACAGGCCTGGTTGTATGCAGGGTGTAGTCAAAAAGACTGATCCAGTGCAAAATCTCAATAGTGATGGTATCACTGCGGGCCGTGTTATTGAACTTGAAGCACAATCCAATCAGAAGACAATGTACATTTCAGGATGAATGTGTGGGTTGGAATTTTGCGCGATTGCTTAGTTGAACCTGTGATCATTCCAGGGGCTCTCAGTGCGGATCAGTACCTGAATCACCCACAGACAACGATGGTGGCTGACTTCCTGGATGATCTGCCCCTATCGTGGCCGAAGGAGTCCTTCTTGAGTATGCTTTCCTTACTTCAGTCATAGCAACGGTCCCAGAGACGAGTAAAGCTGATTGCTGCTCTCCAACTTTGCATGACGCGGGTATAACAGAGTTGCTCTCTGCTGTAGCTTTACCCATGACCAGCCCATACTATCACGGCCGATAGAAGACAACGCACTTTTAGTTTTGGATAATTTGGCCAAAGCAGCCATTTTATTACAAACAAATTACATAAATTAACATAATTAAACCAACCAACACAAGGGGAGGTCCTTGGAGCCCCATATATCTGGCACCTCTCCAATAAATTAAGTATATATATATATAACAATTGCCTCCAGGTGCACCCAACCGCCTCGGAGACCTACTAGCCTTTACAAGGGTAGACACATCACCATCTCTGCAGGGATTACCCCCCTGTCAGAACCAAGAGATGAAGGACCAAAAAACAACCAATAATAACCTAAGGGGAAAGTGGGTCTGCGCCTCCCGCCTTCCACCTCCAACCAATTTGGTTACCAACTCCAAGAACCTTCCCCACTCGCTGCTGCCATAACAATAAACCATCCATAAGGTGGGAGGTTGGAACTTGCTTCTTCTCTTGATGCGATCACCTCATGACTGATGTCACTAACGGTTCTTCGCACACTTTTAGCTCCACCTCTTTCTTCGCAATAACTCCATCTTTTCCTCGCGCCAGCTCAACTTTTTTCTCCTGACGTCAACCTTCCATTCCACTTCCGTGTTAACCCTGTCATGCCTGGGCCTCCGCCTACAGCCCTGCAAGCCTATCTCCGGCCTTCGCTATTCAGTTTTACTGTTTATTTCTTACAGGGGCCACGATAGAAATTTGAAATCCATGTTCCAGAGTCCCCATGAGCCCGTGCGCCGTACTATCATATAGCGCAACCATGCCTTCTCATTCAAGTAGGTTAATGCAATTTCAATGTAGGACCCCAGTACAGAGATATAGCGCTGGATCCGTCTTTATCACTACACCTTGTATAATAGTCTCCTGTGTGAGTCATGCAAGCAAAGTTCTAATAGAAACCAACTGTTGCACTACAAGGTCCAGCATGCATAATGGTTGTCAATAAAAGCTTTTTAGGAGATAATTGAAAATGATTGCTCTGGTTGTGATATATTTTTTGTGGCGCCGTTTTTTGGAAGGAAGCAGCCAGGTTTTTCTAATGTTGGACAGCTTCTTTGAATCTGTCCATATGGTTTAATGAGCATTAAATGAGAGATTAATATGGTAATGATGCTGCACTCATCTTGATACTCTATATATTCATCTGCAGCCTGAACGGCATCATAAATACATATCGGGATGTAATCTAGACAGAGAAAAAGGAAGGGACGGGAGGGGGGGATGAGGCGGTGAAATAAATTCTTTGATTTGCATAGAGAACTGAGATGCCATAGATCACCCAGTGGAGGGTAACATTAATTACAGCAATGATCAGGGCTTGGATGAGAGTTGAATCCGCTAGATTAGAGAAGAAGGTCACAGCTGTGGCAGCATATTACTATTAGCTAAAGATCTGCATTCATGTAGGATAGGTGTCAGGATGTAAATGCAGCTGCCCTGCAAATGTCCAGCCTTGAATAGATTTTTTTAAACTAAAAAAATGTGCAAAACTTTGCTCTGATTATTTCTATTACATACAGTATCTTTATAGTGGTTACAAATCCAATGCGGAGCTCCAAGTCCCAGCACAGTCATAGAGTTACAGGATAACATTCCAGCTATCTGCAGTGGCCACTAGGGGGAGTTTTGGATATACAGTCAAACCTCTAGCTTCGTTGGTAATCCGTCCGAAAGCAATCGGCCAAACTTGAAACCAATGAAACTCAAGGCAATTATTTCCATAGGAATCAATGTAAATCCAATTGAGTCATTCTAGACATTCCAAAAAACACACCAAACCACATTTAATAGAGAATAAGGGTGAATGCAGATGGCCGGGTCGGATCCCACTGTGGGAATTCTCGTAGCAGAATGCGACCCGTGCCCCTGCAGTGACCTGCAGCTCACCTCCTCCCGGTGTCTAGCCTCTGCTCTGCTATGTGCGTCTGGCGCACAGCTGCATATGCACAGAGCAGGCGCGTCAGCGGTGACGTTTCTGTGTAGCCCTCCGCGAGGCTCGCACAGAAATAGGACAAATCACGGCTGCCTGCATAGGATTGCGTACACGCATGCAATCCTACGGCAGCGTGCACAGGCGGACATTCTGCGGGACATCTTGCTGCAGAATTTCCGCTGGTCTGCATTCACCCTAAATCTGGTCTTTAATACCTATAACAATAACAATAACAATAATAAATGAATATAAAACCTACTGTAAAGAATAAATGAACATTTAACATGTTGTTAAACATGTTACTGTGTGTTATCTGTGCTGTTACATAGGACTGCAGATGATATCATTATCTGTCCTCAGTGTTATCACTGTGTGTTATCTGTGGTTTTATATAGGACTGCAGGTGACATAATTATTTGTCCTCAGTGTTATCACTGTGTATTATCTGTGGTGCTACTTAGGACTGCAGGTGACATCATTATCTGTCCTCAGCTTTATCACTGTGTGTTATCTGTAGTGTTACATAGGACTGTAGGTGACATCATTATCTGTCCTCAGCATTATCCCTATGTTATCTGTGCTGTTACATAGAACTGCAGATGATATCATATCTGCCCTGAGCGTTATCACTGTGTGTTATTTGTGGTGTTACATAGGACTGCAGGTGACATCATTATTGATCCTCAGCGTTATCACTGTGTGTTATCTGTGGTGTTACATAGGACTGCAGGTGACATCATTATCTGTCCTCAGCATTATCACTGTGTTATCTGTGGTGTTACTTAGGACTGCAGGTGACATGACTGTGTTATCTGTCCTAAGTTATCACTGTGTTATCTGGGTAAACATGGCCACTTACATTACTCTACAGTAGTGTTTTACTAGCGCCCACAGCGACTCTGGAGAAGGGTGGGTAGCGTTTCAGCAGCAGGAGGAGGAGACGCTGAGTAAGAGATCATGTGGGCCATGTCAGCAGCGAGGTCACATGGGCCGGTGGCCGCCAATGAAACTAGAAGCAGCCAGTGAAACTAGAGACAAAATTCTGGCTTGCTAAATCAGTGAAGCCAGAAACTGGCTGAACTAGAAGACAATGAAACTAGAGTTTGACTGTAATTGAAAACTATTTTGACTTTGAGCTGAATGATAACACAGCATGCCCTAAACTGCCCCTATGTCTATGAGGATTTGGAGCTCTGTATCAGAAATACAAATTTCTGACTGCTGTAAATATATATTAATAAGTTATTCAGGGTACTGTTGTACCTTGTCGACACTGGAAGTGGTGGGTGTACACGAGGGTTAGGCTTCTTGACAGCTGGGTGACGCCCCTACTTCCTGATTGGCTGTTAGCAGCGGGGCCGGGGAGATTGACAGCGGGGGACGGAGAGCGTCAGAGCAGCAGAGTGAAGGCACAGCAGTGGCAGCCGCTTTGGACAGAAGGTGTTAGGCGCGACGCCGGAGGGATTGAGAGTGGGAGACGGAGAGCGCCAGAGCAGCAGGGGAGAAGGCACAGCAGCGGCGGCGGCTCCGGACAGAAGCTGTTAGCAGTGGCACCAGGGAGGTTAGGAGCAGGGGACAGAGACCGCCGGAGCAGCAGAGGAGAAGCCACAGCAACAGCCAAGCAGCGGCGGCTCTGAACAGAGGCTGTTAGCCGCGGCGCCGGGGAGATTGAGATAGGGGGACGGACAATGCCGGTGCAGTAGGAGAGAATGCACAGCAGCAGCAGTGGCTCTGGACAGAAGCTCTTAGCAGCGGCTCCGGGGACATTGACAGCGGGGGAATGGAAAGCACCAAAGCAGCAGGGGAGATGGCACAGCAGCAACCACAGTAACAGGTGCCAGGCAGCAACACCAGCAGGACGTAGGGAACCATGACTGCGCTGTAAGCGTCAGTGATGGGAGGGCAGCTGCGATAATGTTAATGCAGCCCGCTTTCACATGGAACCATTAACAGCTAATGTAAGCCTAACACTGAAACAAACCCTCCTCTCTCCATCCCAGCCAAAACTCACTCCCCACGCTGCTAGGACCTTGCTCCAGCCAGCCAATCATTACCTTGTGGGCGTATACTGGGTGGATAAAGCCCATCACCCATACTTGTGGTGGAGACAAGATACAATAGTACTGTTATTCAGCCCAGAATATTGAACTCTTTGATGTCATTGGGTTCATTCACATCTTTCTATTTTGTGCGCATTTCTCATGCATGCAAAAAAAAAAAATCGGACCAGCTCTATCTTTCTGCACATGAAAGATCCTCATAGAAGTCCGTGAGGGGGGCTTCTTATTGTTCAGTTTAAACAGCGCTCATGCAGTCCTTCCCATTCACTTATACAGTGCATGTCAACGACTGAATGATTTATCTTTTGAACGAAGCAAAGATGTAACTGTAAACAGGCTACACGAGCGAATTCTGATATCATTCACTTGTTCAAACGATATATCGCTTGGTGTAAAAGACCCTAATAGAGTCGCCATCACCTCTTGTTTAGGTCTATTAACTCTGCATACTCTTGCTGCTCAGCAAGGAAGGATGGGGCTGTTCAGCAAGGAGGGATGGGGCTGTTCAGCAAGGAGGGATGGAGCTGTTCAGCAAGGAGGGACGGGGTTGGGAAAAGACTAACCACATGTGGCGGGGGAAATAGCTGAATGAGCCATTTTGCAAGCTGCCAGGATCCAATACCGAGGCCAGATCCTGGATCCATGAGGAGGGCTGATGAGCATCGGATGAGGGAGCCGCGCTCAGGCATGTCCTGATACCCTTGTGATTTAGGATTATAAATAGAAGATATGAGCTCCATTGTCTGGCTGCTGAACGAGGGACCTGTCAAATCGTACCATCACAAACTGGTTGAAGTTGCAGCGAGTGAGTCATCATAGAAGGTGCCAAGATCTGATGCCGAGGCCAGATCCTGGACCCATGTGGGAAGCAAGGCCTCCCAACCATCCCAAATTCTGCTTCACAGTCCTGTATAGCTTCCTCCACCTCCGGCAGCACACAGAGGGAAGGGGGATAATACAGCGGAGAAGGGATGATTGGTACTGTTGTATCTTGTCTCCACCGGAAGCTAGGGGTTGTCTGCCCTTTGATGCAGTGTACGCCCCTGTCATGCCCCTAGCTTCCCATTGAGTGCTGCTGTTTGGTTACCACAGCACTTCCGTCCCCACACATACAGCTAAGGGGCCAGCAGAAGACAGCGCGATGGATATGTGACATTGCTCCTCACACAGCATAATACCGCTCTGGTCTGCTTAGTTGGAGCCAAGTGCTTGCTAGCGGTGCTGTTAGTCTAGGTGCACCGACAGCACTTCTCTGCTACTGAAGGTGGCATGGCTACTCCTGTTCCTAGTTGTCAATGTTACTGGTGGACTGCCTTCAATGTGTCCCCCCAATCACTGTGAGTGGTGGTCTAGTAGCGCTTCCGTAGGGAGGGCAACGCTGACACTGACAGTGGGGGACCACAGCAGAGCTGCTTGCCCGAGTCTCTTGCTGCTCTTCCTAGCAGCGTAAGCGCCGACACTGACACCAGGGAACCGCGGAGACAGTCTTATCGGGGGACCGTGCCAACACTGACAGTGGGGGAGCGCAGCGAAGCTGCTCTGCTACGTTACTTCATTAGCTGCAATACAGTACCACTGGAGCAGACCGCCACTAATACTGAACACAGCGCCCTGGTAACTTAAAGGATGCTGGAGGGAAACTGGTGGTTGTACAGCAGGGAAAGTTACAGGAACCCCCAGCGCAACACTTACAGCAGGCAGGAGGATAACGCAGGCGGACAGCACACCTGCATCAATGAAGTCACTGCTGGGGGTGTCTCCTGCCCCTTCACTACATCAGCCAATCCATTGCTAGGGGTGTCACCCGTCAGTGAGCCAGCACAACCCATGCCTCCACCCCTACATCCGGTGGAGACAAGATACAACAGTACCGGGATGATTAGGGGGTAAAATGCTGTGCTGGGAGAGTTCAACCTACTACAATTCCCAGCATGCCATTGGCCTACAAATGTCAGGGTATACTGAAAGTTGTAGGTCTATCAAAATCTCAACAGATGGAGGACCTACATGTTGATAAGACTACAATTCCCAGCATGCCATTGGCCTGCCACTGTCAGGGCATGCTGGGCATTGTAGTCTTATCAACATGTAGGTCCTCCATCTGTGAGATTTTGATAGAACTATAACTTCCAGTACACTCTGACAGTTCTAGACATTCAGGACATGCTGGAAGTTGAGGTTTTACCATAAACTATTAAGACAATAACTCCGATGACACACTGCCGTATTTTGGCCTCTGTTTTGTATCCATAATACAGAAATGCATCCCGGCCTGACTCCGGGTCTCCAGGCCCAAACACTGAGTATCACAGCCCTCTGATGAGTTTGGGTCAGGAGACCCGCCGTCTGGCCAGTATGCACTTCCATATTATGGATACAAAACAGAGGCTAAAATACAGTAGTGTGTCACTGGAGTTAATGCAGCACGGTCTATTTTGTTGCGCAGTTGCACCAGAGGAGTCTATGGTACCTGATACCTGCGCAAAGCGTAATTGCGGGGAATCGAGAACACTGGGGACTATTTAGGCTGCACAACCCTTTAAGTTACGGTGCAGGTGTGTCCCACGCTGATGTGATTGGTCCCAGCAGCGCAAAAAGTACAGTAAAATGCCCAGATACGAACACGATAGAGCAATGTTTACTGCAATAAAAGTCGTGCTGTAGGGTGCATTTTTGTACTTCCACTCATGTGAAGCCGACCTTACTGTAAGACGGCCACTAAGGGGCAGTATTATGGGATACAGAGAGTGTGGCTTAGTTTAAAGGAGCGCGGTGTGTCCTAAAAATTCTGTAATTGTCCCTCTGTTCATTGTTTAAAAGGTGGGAAGTCTGGAGAAGCTGATGGCCATCTGACCAGGACGCTGCGTTGAGGCCATCTGCCTGACACTAGATCGATGTGCTGCGTTGAGGCGTCTCCTGTCATAGTGCTGGGACTTTGTATTACAATTCCGAGCTGAGTCACATCTGTATTGTCTAACACGTTCTGATGGTAGTAAACCAGAGGGAGTCTGCTTCATTAACAATATGGACACAGAGCGGTCCACCTAGTTGCTGCTGACGCCACACACTGGAAATAAAAGGAATTTAAAGGGGGAACTTCATAATAATTTACCAGGGATTAATAGTGCAAGCAGTACTCAAAGGGTGGCCTTTGCTGATGTTGCTGTCCTTTCTTAAAGGGGTTGTACCACAATTGTAAGTAATCCTGTATCCACAGGGTAGGGGATAACTTGCTGATCGTTGATGGTCTCATAGATGAGACCCCTGCTGATCTGGCTGTCACGGTGGGGCTCGCTTCTTCCCTCGCAGTGACATCACTGTGAATGCAGCGCTGGCTGAGCAACACTTAATCAGCAATCCATTCATTTCATTGGGGTGCCACTTGGGAATCTGCAGAGCCCTGTTGAAAGTCAATGGAGTGCTAGTGCGACCAGCACTTCATTGAGACCCCCATCAATTAGCAAATTATCCCCTATGCTGTGGATATGGGATAGCTTCCAATTATGGTACAACCCCTTTATAGACTTATAAAGTGAGAGTCCTCATCAATGAATCCAGAGGATACCGTACAGCTTTTGGACCGAATGTTCACAGTTTTTGTTTCAGGGCTCACACCCACTGCCGTTTTTTTTTCTCTTGCGCTGTGAGAGCAAGTGAAAACACTCGCCTCGCAGCGCAAGAAAAACGCTGTAATATTGCCAGTGTCTTCAACTATTCACTCATGAATGAATTCAAAATGATTCATTCATGAATGAATACCTAAGCGCTGGCTGTAATTGGCTGAGCGCTCAGCCAATCAGCACAGCCCTTTCAGGAGGCTGGGATTTTTAAATCCCCGCCTGCTGAAAGTGCTGGACAGCAGTGCAGGGGAGCCAGCCGGAGGACGCATCTGAGCGGCGGAGAGGTGAGTAAAGTTTTTTTTTTTTAACCAGCTAGGAATGATTTTCAGGGAAGGGCTTATATTTCAAGCCCTTCCCTGAAAATCGTGCTGCGGGGGTTGCCACAAACCACTGCTTTCAATGGGGCCGGCAGTAGCACCGACCCCATTGAAAGCAATTGGATAGCATGTTGGACTTCTGTCACAGCTGTCACAGCTGTGGTAGAAGTCCACGATATTCTCCCTATGTTTTCAATGGGGCTAGCGCTGCTGCCGCAGGCCTCATTGAAAACACTGGCGATATCACAGCGCTTTTCTTGCGCTGAGAGGCGAGTGTTTTCACTTGCTCTCGTAGAGCAAGAGAAAAGAAAACGCCAGTGGATGTGCGCCCTCAGGGTTAGGATACTGCAGACGCTCAGGCTACTCCCCTCTTGTGAATTTTCTCTTTAAGGTCCAGCAGTAATAAAATTACTGTTGCTGGTTTTTACTGTTATTACGCATAAGGTACTGATATGCTCTGCGCAGCTGACAAGAAGGGTTTATCAATTCATGCTGGTTGTGCCAAATTCTCCTCCCATCAGCACTGTGCAACAGAAATCCGGATTCATTGGACCAGGCGATGTTTTTTTCATTGCTCAGTGATCCAAGTTTTGCGCTATTTTACTAACTGGAGTTTCACCTTTGTTTTTCTCTTAGACAGCAATGACACTCAAACTGGGTGTCCCATCCGTGGTTAGGAACAATGAGTTGTGCATTAGACACATTAGTTGAAGCACCAGTGTTGTACTTGGCTGTAGTTTGATGAAGTTTTGACCTCCATTCCTTCTTCGAGGAGTCATGATCCACCTTTGCTGGAGTATTCTCAGCATAGTCTCAACACTGTTGGGCGAAAAAACCCCACAAGGTTGGCAGTGAAATCCTGGCCCTGTCTAGTCTAGCACAGATGACTAGTATAGCACAGATCAGAAGTTGCTCAGATCGCTCAATTTTCCCATTCTAATGTGGAGTCACACTGAAACTGATCCACAGATAACTTGCTGACCTGATTTTATGGTGCACTCCACAGTCACTTGTCTAATTTCCATACAGGGAATCTCCAATCTTGAAGATCCGGTGTCTCTAATAAAGTGTATAATAATGTTGTTGAATGAATTATATTTTATTGCCCCTTGCAACAGCCATTTGTCACATTAAGCATCCATTTATTTCAAGGCATTCACTGTGCTGTGTTTCAGAAACATTAAATGCAATGGGAATACATTGAAGCTTTCTGAAAAATGACAATAACATCTCCGGATGAGGAACAGAGGGAGGTAGGGGGGTAGTTAGGAGGGTGCGGGAGATGCCGCGCGTGTGAGATTTAAGTGCAGAGGTTTCATACATATTTCTTGCTTTCAAGGTATTTGACAAGATGTCAAATCATCAGATATATCATGGCAACTGATCAGAAAGCCTTCTGTTCTGAAGAAATGTGATTTTTCTGTTGCGAATTGTTTTCTTGTTTTTTTGAGGTAGATAACGGATCTTCGTGAAGGATAATTACATGAAAGCAGACTTCCAGTAATAAGAACACACACAAAGCTCTGACTGCATAATACAGTATGTTATAACATTGCTTACTTGTAGCCGTGAGCACCACTGATTAATGGAAATATTGTAATAGGAAATATCTAGGTACTTCCCTGCCAGGACCTTCCTATATAATGACATTACTACCACTATACCATAGTTCTCAGCAGTCTTTGATATGTGATGTGGCCAGGGCCAGATAAAGCTGGTGAAGGCGTCTTGGTATAACAGTTAGCTGGGGCCTTCATTTTACCTCTGGGACTCAAACCCTAGCTGATTCCTATCATAGTCACCAATAGGGGTAGCCTGTCACTGAAGTCTATGTGACCCACCAAAATATAGCTATATATATATATATATATATCTATATACTTGCCTGTCTTCAGTTTCACATTGGCATCCACAAATACTCTGATTAGTATTCTGCCCTGCAAGTGGATTCTTAACATCATCACATCTTGCCAGCTTGCGTGGAAAAAGGTTACCTTATTTGTATTGCAAGATGAATGACTCCTTTGTATCCACCTGAGAACTGGTTCTTCAGATCTGGTTATAAGTAAACTGAATAGGAAGAACTAGCCTGGAGAGCGTGAGTAGTTTTGACCTTAGGGTACACTTGGCCCTACCTATGATTTGGCCCTGGACATGACTATTCCAGCACTATGTAGGCTTTGCTCAACACTTGCACAAACTATGCATCACTTGCTGCACCCAAAAGAAAACAGAACGTTCATTACTATGATGGGCACTCCCAAAGGTGCTGGGCAAATCTATATGAAGTGGCTGATGCAGCCACATGAGAATGGCTATGAGGGGCAGGCTGTGACAGGGAATAGCCTCCTAGAGACCTACAAATGCACTGTAGCTGGTAATGCTGGAAGCTACTTCAGACATAACCTAACCCTGGGTGAACTTGTGAAATATTGCATGGTTCCACCAGTAGAAACCTGCTTAAGAATGAAGTAGAGAGTAAAGCTCTGCAATGTTCAAGTGTTCAGTGTTTGGCAAAGGCGCTGTGACATCACTATGTTGGACCACATGATGCGTTTTGTCATTTAGCGCAGGGATTAACTTTTCCCTTTGGCTGTAGAGCTCATAGGCTGGCTAGGGTGAAGGATGGTCCAGTCAGCCTATTAGTAATTGCTTTAGGGTATTTTGCTGGCTCCTGTTTTCTTAGGATGCTGGTTATACTCCTTTGTATTCTGGTCAGTGCTGTGGTTAGGTGCCAGGTTACTGGAGGTTATTTACCAGGAGTTGGTATGCTTCAACATTATTATTTGCCTCTTTTTGCTTGGTTTCTTTTGTTCCTCTGTGCTGCATATAGAGACTAGCAAAGTATTGCCTATAGTTCCTGATGTGTGGTTACCCTATTTAGGGCGGGCACTTCGCATTTAGGCTGGTCCTCACATCGTTAGATTAGGTCAGAGCCCTCTTTACTAAATAACTTTATTGTTTAGCTGCCCGGAGTTTCTCTGCTATTTCATATTTAACTTAATCCGATTCTCTAATTCAGTCTTCTTATCCGACCTGAACAGACATGACGCCACCCCTCACAAGAGTGAAGATGGGACCAGGAGATAAGATGGGAAAGAGGTTCCCCAGGTAGACCACCCTCCTCTCCGAAGGAATTCCCCTTTAAGGACACATAGGTATTCTCTCTATCGCTGTTATACTGTATGCAGCATTAAGGCACTGAGGATTTAGAGGGGATTACAGGGAAGACATGGGTCCTTGTTATCAGGTGTGTCATGATGGTATAGAAGGCTCATTTTCAGCTTGTCAAGAATCATAAAATAAATTGCAATATAAAATCTCGCAATGGCAGAATAATGAGAAATTCCTATTAAATGTAGAATAAATAGGTAAATCTTCATTGTGGCTGCAGAGTAAGTGGCATTTGAATGACATTTGGTGATTAAATTAAGCAGTAATGAAGTTGTGAGTAATGGACGGCAATGTTACGCTTCCTGAGAAACATCTCGATCAGATCTCAGACTCATCCAGAATAAATCTCATCTGAATCCTATTTCAAAAACAAATTCTTCATATTGACACAAGCTTGTGTTATGGCAATGTGGCAGCCGCTTAATAATGGGGATGTATATTCATATCCACAGTAGAGGAGAAGATCCAGTATTTAAAGTAGTGGACAACTCTGAAGGAAACGGCATAGAGGATTGCTTGTTGGACATATTTATAAAGGTTAAAGGCCAATTGTCAAATGTGATATGAAAGATCCCTTGATAAGCATTAAAACGTTAATATAATTTTTCAATAGCTTATACAGGCTGAAGTAGATTTTTCCCCATAATTATATTTCCTTGTTTTGCCCTCAACCAATTCGACTTTGTCATTGGGGCACTGCAGAAATGTCAAATTCCACACTTAAATTGGTTGTCTCATTAAGACAAACCCTAACTAGTTTGGCTTTGGGCTAATCCTAAAGGCATTATGCTGACGGTTCCCCGGTATTCATCCTTTAATCCCTGTACAGGGATTTGGACTTCGCTGTGGGAAACCAAGCAGGCCGCTACTTCCTTGAGTAGTCCCTGTGTAGTTGGCAGCTGACCCATGGGAGTAAGAGACACTGGTGCAACACCCGTGAAACAGTCTGAACTACAATCAGGGTCCAGTCCAATGTTAGGGCAGGCATAGTACAAACATAATCAGGGTAGCAAGTCCCAGAATCAGGGCAGACACAGGAGTCAGAAGCAGAGACCTTTCCAACATGACAGAGACAAACTCACACCAATACTCAGGCAAGGAGGAGGAACCCCAGCTCAGCTAAATAGGAAGGTAATAGCCTATTATCCTACAGCTGGGCTGAGAGCACTGGAGAGGTTTAACTCCTACAGTGCTGATGGAAAATACCCAGCAACTTGCCCACTCACATAGGAAGAGCAGAGCGTCGCCCGGAAAAGCAAAAGGGCAGCAAACGTGGGTAGCCAGCCTAACAGTAACTCTGAGGGACTTGGCTTGTACATGTATTACATGGTTGCCTATTCATCTTCATGGCCTGCATGTAATATCACATTACCCCTGCAGCAAAATATTGCAGGCGTTTGATTACTAGAACTTCTGAAGCCAGAACCTCAGCCATTAACTGGGTTCAGTGTATAAGGGTGAGATCACATGTCTCTGATTTGCTTCAGATTTTGTTGCAGATTTTTGTGCAGATCCACCAATGAAATTCAAGTCGAAGGGGTGAAATCTGCTGCAGATCTGCACTAAAATCTGTAGCAAATCAACAACGTGAACACACACAAATGGTTACTTTTCCTTCTACTGCCATTTTTCAAAGCAATTAGGATCTGCTCAGTGTTATAGATAGATAGAGATTTAGATCCATACAAATGCAACATGACAGGGATAAGTAAAAGCAGATAAATGCACTTTAAACACGTAACCGGTAGCACACAAAAGTAAATGGTTATGTACATCTTAAGCTTTGTGGAGGGCAGCATTCTCTGCCTCTCTCCTCCACTCTGGCGTTTGCAATTGGAGGGGGTGGGTCCGGGGCGGAGCTAAGCTCTGCTATGCCCCGCCCACTCCTATTGCTTGCTATGGACAAGGCGCGGAAGCTTAGCTCCGCCCCATCCCACCCACTCCCATTGCAAACCACTTGGAGGGGAAAAGAGAGGCAAAAAGCTGGTGAGGGGGAGGGAAGGGGGGACCGCTCAGATGGAAGCATATATTGGCCAGCCGTGAAAACGCCAGCCGATATACACTTGTGTAAATAAGCCCTTAAAATAAGATAAGAGCCCCATAACAAAAACAGTATGGCATCAAAAGGCCATTACATGTGGCAGTGCAACGCAATACAACAAAAGTGATAGCGATCCCAATAGTAAAAACTTCACATAATGTTATACCTAGTAAAATACACGTGTGCAGTGTTAGTGAAGTAATATACAGCATCTTAAAAATAATGTTAAGTAAGACCGGTTTCACATCTGCATCAGAACCTCCATCTGGAGGTTCCACCACAGATCCAGCTGAAAATACCAGAAGAAAAAGTATTGCATGCAGTGCTCATTCTTCCATCCAAAAGCCAGATAGCTGGGGGGGAAACAGGCAGACCCCATTATAGTCAATGGGGTCTGTCCGGTGCTGTTCGATTCTATCCAGAGACAAAGCCGTTCAGCCACAGAAATTCCCTATTTCTGCTACAGGAACAGAGCAGGAAAGCGAAATCCCCAGTGCAGCTGTGAAACCACCCTAACACCCCCCCCCCCCCTCCGTATGGAGACCTCCTAGATGGCGTTCGCCATAAATTACATTTCAGCTACATAGTCTTTGTCTGGGGGAGAGAAGAAGGCCATCCAGCTGAAATACTCAGACAAAGGTTCTCCAAAGCCAAATTGCACATTTTTTATATGTCAACTACAATTCTAGCACTTCTTTAAATTCAGGTCTGTTCTCTTTGCAAACCACTCTTTTTTTATTTTTGCAAATCTGTAGATGCTCCGGCTAGGGAACCCAAGATTATGCTAATGTGAACAAAGCCATATCCACACTTTTATTGACTACATGGGTGAGTGATTCCTTGTAATAAGAGCACTTTGCCCAGAAATGCTGGCATCGGGATCAGAGCCTTTGCAGATCTAGTTTCCTGAAGTTTCCACATTGATTAGAATGTTGTTTATTATATTAATCTAACTTTCACTCTGTGTCTCGGATGTGCTCTCAGTCAATCTCCAGGACGATTAGAACCTCCGTAATAACCTGATCATTTTATGGCAGAAACATTTACAGATGCAATAGTGAAAACACGATCAATCTTCCTCTCACTCCAAAATGTCCCATATCCAAACATGAGGCAATTACACAAAACTATCAATCTCAGCTAGAAACGTGCAGCTCCAACAGCGGGATTGGACTTCTTTTAAAGCCATAGCAGAGCTGAATTTGTCAAATTTAGGCACATGCATCTAAAGGCGTTGGAAAAAATGGTGCAGAATGTACTAGATATGGCTAAAACTGGTGCGTAATTCTGATGCTTTACAACTACCTGTCAAAACTGCCTGTCCAAAACTATTGCAGATGTTGTCAGATGCATAACCTGAAGCTCCTGGACCCTATTACAAAATCCATAATAGGGCATCCACCTGACATGACCATTTATCATACTCGTGTCTTCGTATATGGCAGTGGAGCCTTTGGAATATTCCGATTTTTGGAATAATTCGTTCTAGTCGGAATAGTCACGCTGTGACCCAGATCAATGTGAATCGGGATGGCGGATTCAGATTTCCATTAAAGTTAATGGTAGTATAAATCTGATTTAATTAATTTTCCTCTCCAGAAGGTCCTCAGTTCCGCCTAAAGCCCCCGAAATTGCATGGGAATACAGCCACACATCTGGGGAACACTGTGCTGCTCCCAAAAATTTGTAAAATTTGTACAGTGGTGTAGGTGTCACTTATAACCCATGGGTGTAAGTTTACTAGCCCGAAGGGCAGCATTTCTAGCTGTACAATACTTGCGTGCAGGCTTATTGCTCGTAGATGGTTGGGCTGGTATTTATTTTACATTCCCATAGCTGGGGCATGGAAGGCTGGCTGCTGACCTTGGACATGCTGGAATATGAGGTAGATGTCAATGTCGTTCCCTACTCCTGGCCCTAAAGCCTGCAGTCCAGTCGTCAATTACAGCGGAGAGGCCTAAAGTAGTTGAGCTACTGCCCCTACACAAAACTGCCTCCCTATGCTCAGAGACTACTGCATGAACACGGAGGTAGATGGAGGAAGCTACAGCAATGGAAGATGATACTGACTCTTTGCCCTTTGGGCCATGTGGGCTCTCCAACACAGCAGATGGGGGGAGTTCGTGTGGCTGTTCATACATCTTGTGTTGAGGTTGTTTGCATTCTTGGTTATATTTGCTGAATATTGCTCTTGAGACTCACCTCATCTATACTTACTTATAAAGTAAATGGTAGTACTTGAATATCATGAATTTTCAAGATAGCATCACTGGTGTCTTTCAAGTATAATGGTAGAGTTTGTACAAATCGGGAAAGAATCCGATCGACATAGATACTTGTATTGTGATTGAGATTTGATATTTCTGGAGACGATTGGTCTCCTGAGTATGAGAACAGTCTTTTTGTGGAATATTAGGTAGAGCATGAAAAGTTGACTGGATGGGGCTCGAAGATAAAAATTAATTCATCTAATACCAATAAATCATCTTCCCTAGCTATTTGCAAGATGGAACATAGTTCTGCAAGATATTCAACTGTAGGACTTCAGGATAGCACTTCATATGTATCACTGGTATAATGAAGACAATTGACCATGATAACATAATCTAGTTGATCCATGATGGCCACATTGCCACTTTTGTTAGATGGCTTTATAATGATCTCCTTATTGTTTATCAGATCCCTCGAGGCTTGCTGTTCTTGGTCTTTTTTTTGCAGTTTAATCTTTATAATATCCTCAAATGACTAATCTTGTAAAGACATCGATATTTGTAAACTGCGAGAAGGATGGTGTAGTCTGTGACTTGGGTTTTAATGTAGTAAAGGGGAACGCGTTCTAACAATATCTTTTTCATTCTCTTCTAATAGATCCTCTAGGGCACACATCAAACAAAAAAACCTCATTTTATGTGGCTTGCCTACCTTGCATTAACCCCTTAGTGACCAAGCCTGTTTGCGCCTTAATGACCAGGCCAAATTTTGCAAATCTGGCACGTGTCAATTTAGCATGGAAAAACACCAGAAAGGTTTTGCATATCCAAGCGATTCTGACATTGTTTTTTCGCCACATGTTGTACTTCATTTAGGCGGAAAAAGAAGACCGATAGAATTTGTGTTTATTTATTAAAAGCGCCAAAATTGGGAAAATTTTGAAAAAATCGTCATTTTTTCACATTTCCAACTGCAATATCTCAAATATGTGCAAACATAATATATAAATTTTTGCTAAGACATTTATTTCCATCCGTTTACTTTATTTTGGGTGCACATTGGAAAAACTTTCGTTTTTGTTTTTTTTTAACCATTTAGGAGACGTACAAATTTAACATTACTTTTCAGCATTTTGAGGAACACTTTGTTTTCCTACACCAAGCCAAGATTGGAAAGGCTCATAAGAGTCAAAATGATAGATACCCCCACAAATGACCCCATTTTAAAAACTACACCCCTTAACGTATTCACTGAGGGGTGTCATGAGTGTTTTAACTCCACAGTTTTTTTTAGGAGTCAATGCAATTGCGAAAAACTAAAATGTCATATTTTTGCAAATATGTCATTTTAAAGACAGGAATTTTTTCTATTTCATATGAAAATGAGGATTTGCACCCCAGAATGGATAAGCCTGTTTGTCCCGTGCTCAGAAACATACCCATTGTGGCCCTGGTATTACGTCTGTATGCACAATGGGGCCCAAAATGAAAGGAGCAACCAGTGGCTTTCAGAACAGAAATTTTGCTTGAAGGAGATTTAGGCCCTATTGCACACTTGTAGAGCCATTGAATGACCAAAACAATAGGGAACGCCCATAAGTGACCCCATTTTGAAAAGTAGACCCCTTAACGAATTTATCTAGGGGTACGATGACTTTTTTGACTTCACAGTTTTTAAATGAATCTAAGCCAAGCCGAAGGAAAAAAAATTACGATTTTCATTTTTTTGGTAATTCATTCATTTTAAAAGCTGTTTTTTTTGTACCACACATATATGAATGAAGACTTGCACCCCAAAATGGATACCTCTGTTTGTCCTGTGCTCAGAAACATACCCATTGTGGCCCTAATCGTATGTATGGATGCACAATGGGGCCCAAAATGAAAGGAACAACTGGTGGCTTTCGGAACAGAAATTTTGCTAGAAGGAGATTTAGGCCCTATTGCACACTTGTAGAGCCATTGAGTGACCAAAACGATGGAGAACTCCCACAAGTGACCCCATTTTGAAAAGTAGACCCCTTAACGAATTTATCTAGGGGTACGATGACTTTTTTGACTTCACAGTTTTTGAATGAATCTAAGCCAAGCCGAAGGAAAAAAATAACGGTTTTCATTTTTTTGGTAATTCTGTCATTTCAAAAGCAGTTTTTTTTGTACAACACATATATAAATGAAGACTTGCACCCCAAAATAGGTACCCCTGTTTGTCCTGTGCTCAGAAACATACCCATTGTGGTCTTATTATTACGTCTGTATGCACAATGTGGCCCAAAATGAAAGGAGCAACCGGTGGCTTTCAGAACAGAGATTTTGCTTGAAGGCGATTTAGTCCCCATTGCCCACTTGTAGAGCCATTGAGTGACCAAAACGATGGAGAACCCCCACAAGTGACCCCATTTTGAAAAGTAGACCCCTTAACGAATTTATCTAGGGGTAAGATGGCTTTTTTGACTTCACAGTTTTTGAATAAATTATGATTTTCATTTTTTTGCCAATTGTGTCAATTTAAAAACAGTTTTTTTTGTCCAGTGTACATAGGAATGAAGACGTTCACCCCAAAATGGATACCCCCGTTTTTCCTGTGTTCAGAAACATACCCATTGTGGCCCTAATCTACTTAAAGAAAACATGGCTAGGCCTAAAATGGAAGGAGCCGTTGGATTTCAGGGTACAACGGAATAAATTCCAGGCCCCATTGCCCACTTATAGAGCCATTGATCGGCCAAAACGACAGAGAACCCCCACAAATAACCCCATTTTGAGAACTAGACCCCTTAACAAATTCATCTAAGGGTGTACTGCGTATTTTGACCCCACAGTATTTGAATGAATCTAAGCAAAGCAGAAGGAAAAAATTACGATTTTCATTTTTTTGGCAATTTTGTCAATTTAAAAACTGTTTTTTTTGTACAGTGTACATAGGAATGAAGACTTTCACCCCAAAATGGATACCCCTGTTTGTCCCGTGTTCAGAAACATATCCATTGTGGCCCTAATCTACTTACAGGACACATGGCTAGGCCCATAATGGAGGGAATGCCCGCTGGATTTCAGGGCAGAACTGAATAAATTCCAGGCCCCATTGCCCATTTATACGGAAAAAAAATTGACTTCCTAAAAATAATACCCCACCCCCAACCCCCCGCCATCCCCATTTTTTGGCATTCCCTAAATATTAAATAAAGGTAATAATATAAACTGCGTTTTATGTCCGAAGACAGGGGTAATTACGGAGGGTGGTTGGGTTGGGCACATGGGGCAAGAAAACCGTGTATCCCCCCTCCTCTCATGCTTTTTGGGGGATATTTCGTAACCACAGCGGCAGGTATGGGGTGTAAAAAGTGGCGCTCTGTGAGGCTTTGTAATCTTGCTGCGGTGCAGCGGTCTCACACAGAAGGCGCTCAACAAGGTGCTCGTGGAACTGCATGAAGGCAAGCGTTCCCGGGGCTTCTTGTAAATTACGGATTACAGGTAGCGGTCTGAATATATGTCGGGCTAACACGGCCGTAGGTGGAATCCGCTTGCAGAGGCCCGCAGGGGATTCCAGCTGTGAGCCCGGCTGTGACCCTGCGTATGGCCGCGTAATGTACTGCGCATAACTGTCTATTCACACAGGCGGTCATGCGCAGTACACTGTTGTTTGTTTTTATTTCCCGCGCCATCGCTTAGAGATGACCCGGGTATCCGCAGCCCGTACACAATGTGTATGCATATGGGCTGCAGGTATATCCGCAGTCATAGAGCACAAAGGGCTCTAGGTCGCGGATATCTGCAGTAAAATATAGCATGCCGTGTTCTGTTTCTGCGAGTGGATTCCGTAATTCCGACCCACTAATTGGGGGGAATTGTGTAATCCAATGCATGCGATTGATCTGTGGATTATCGCTCATCAAGCGCATGCAGAACCCGTAATTCCTCTCCGGTCATGCGTGACCGGCCTAATGTTATATCGCTACTTTATCACGTGACCGGGGACTGCTCAACGAGGTCTCCGGTCACTGCTCCAAGTACTCAGCGACCGTCGGTTGCTGGGAGCAAGGAGATTTAAAATTTCCTGGGGTCCCCGACTCCTGCGAATGTGTCCGGCATTTTACTGGCGGGCGCATGCGCAGCAGCCGGAAGGGTCCATGGAGGATAATCGCATCTGGATTCAAATGCGGAAGCCTCCGAGAAGATGTTTCATCTCCCCCCACCGATCGCATCGGTGAGGGGAGATGAAACTTCCACTTTTTAAAGAACTTTTACGTGATCGCCATTATGCATTGGATAACGGCGATCACATGACCAGTAACCACATACCGCGGCTCCCCGTGACATCTCCAGGCTCTTGGCTACCTTTGGTAGCCAGGAGCAGGGAGATTTTAAATTTCTTGGGCAATATTTCACTTTTGCGCACACGTCCGCCATCATGCTGACGGGCGCATGCGCAGAAGCTGGGGTAAGGTCCGCAGATGAACATCCCATCAGGGAACAAATCCGGTACCTTGGGTACGTAATTTCATCCCCCCTTACGGATATGATCCGTAAGGGGAGATGAAACTTTAACTTTATAAACTTTTAACTTTTTTTTTACTTTTTAACTTTATATGATCCATCGGATAACGGTGATCATATGACTGGAAACCGCATACAGCGGTCCCCAGTCATACCTCCCTGCACTCGGCTACCTGTGACAGCCGGGTGCAGGGAGATTTTGAATTTGCCGGGCTCGCCGGCCTTCTGCGCATGCGCGCCACATCGGCACATGCGCAGAAGCCAGTGGGGGGTCCGGAGACCGGCCGGAGGAAATGGAGGAAGCGGGGTGAGTATTTTCCCCTTCCCTCATGGATCCGATCCATGAGGGGAGGTGAAACTTTTCTTTTTTTAACATCTTTGTTTACTTTTCCGCGGTCGCCGTTATCCATTGTATAATGGCGATCGCGGTACTGGGGACCACTCACCGCGGTCCCCGCTGACATCTCCTGTCTCCCGGCTACCTACAGGAGCCGGGAGCCAGGAGATTTTAAATTTCCCGCGCCGCCGGTCCTTCTGCGCATGCGGCTGATGTAATGCCGCGCAGAAGGATGGCTACGGGGCCCGGAGCATCAGGACAGCGGGGAGCTGTGCGGCGGACCTTGGTGAGTAATTTCAGCTGCCCCGATGGATCCGATCCATCAGGGCAGCTGAATATGTAACTTTTTTCAACTTTTATTTACTTTTTTGCGATCGGCGCTATCCATTGGATAGCGCTGATCACAATGCCGGGGGGGGGGGGTGTCCGTACAGCCCAGGATGACAGCTCCATGCTGTCGGCTACCTGCGGGCACCGACAGCATGGAGCTGTCACGTCCAGAGCCCGAGGGGCTTTATTCTCTGTAGGAAACATGTTTTTACGTCCTCAGAGAATAAAGCCCACTTCGGAAGACGTAAAAACACTATGGGCTGGTCGTTAAGGGGTTAAACCTTGGCCAGGGGTTGTGCAGAAAGCACCGGGATACACCGGGGTCAGAGCAGAAACACTAATCTGACCCCTGTGTAGTGGCTGGCTCTCGTAATTGCAGGCACAGCTCTCATTTAAATCAATGGGAGCTGCACCTGCAATTACAAGTGCAACTCCTATTGATTTCAATGAGAACTGCGCTTGCAATTACAGGTATAGTGGCCTGAAGTAAATAACCTATGTTTATCTTGTGCCTTTGTAATGTCCTTGTTTTGTTTGTAGCATGAATCAGAGTTTTGTGTATTACATGTCTGCAGCCCCTGAAGGGTTAGGTATCTGAGTATGTCTGAAAATGTATCATTTTTTGGTCACATTATCGTGTTTTATATACATGTGTTTGCAAGGTGTGAGAAAGTGGAGTTGAATTGCAAGGTGTATGGCAGTTAGGCCTAATGCACACGGCCGCGGCGTTTCACTGCAGCTATTAGGTTCATATGACGCTGTCGGCGGGTGCATGCGGGACTTCAAGCAGCAGATACAGAGGTGAGTATGGGGTCTTTGGGGGGGCGCCGTGACGGACTCCGCTGCGGTATTCCACTTGTGGAGCCCATCACAGCCATGTGCATAGGGTCTTAGGTAGGAAGGAGAGAAAGTGAGAAGAGAGTCTACCTGCTCTTAGACACTTTCAGTCTGGGTGTGGAGAAGATGGAGGAGGCTGAGAGATTGACGGATGTGCTGCTTCCTCGGATAATCAAAAGCATCCTCAGTGCTGATGTTGGGTACTGAGAGAGAAGTAGTCGTTGATTCTAGGAGAGAAAGCAAGACACAGATAACTGATCTGTGGACTTTGTATGTATGTCCCGTGTACCTCCACTGCTGCTTTGTCAAATTCTACCATTGAATTGTATTCTATGTTGTTCAGTAAAGTGGACATCATCGACCATTCCAGGTGTGTCCAGAGAAGTACTATTTTGTGTTGGCTCTGTTTATTCCAAAGAAGAGTCGCACCAAAGGAAAGGAATTTGGCGTCACCCATGACAACTACAAACTTTCAGGTAACTTAGCCCGGTTACCATCCCTGTCTATTTTCCCGTGACCTCCCCCTGTGGCGATGTGGATGGGTTCTGTGCTACCCGGAACTGGGGAGGGAACGGTAGAGCCACTGTGACAACTTACCATCTCTACCCCCGCTGTCTCTTTAGCTGCGGGCCTGCTCTATGGATGATGCATAAGCCCTGGACACTACACAGGGGTCAGAGTAGTACTTCTGCTCTAACCCCAGTGTATCCCAGTGGGCGCTGCCTGGAAAACTCCTTTAAGAGAGTTCTACTCATCCCGCCTGCAGCTTCAGTGCAGTAGCGTAGTGCAGTCTGTGACCACTGACCTCTCCAGACTGCTGATGTCTGCACTGAAGGAAGAGGTCAGTGGTCACAGATGTAGCAGGCGAGGTGAGTAGAATGCCTGTAGGTATGCTTTCCAACCAGAGCCAACAGGATCGCTATTACTACTGGAGCTACTATGGGGGTCACTACTACTACTGGGTCTATTATGGGGGTAATTGTTACTAATAGAGCCACTATAGGGGTCACTATTAGGGCAATATATATACACACACACACACATATATATATATATATATATACTAGCTGATATACCCGGCTTCGCCCGAGTTAATTTGGTACTGGTGTTTATCTGGTGTTCACATGGAAAATCTTATGAAGTCGTGCTTACTTTAAAGATACCGGAAAAACATATGTTCACCATTTTGCATAATTCTCTGCGTTACCCAGGAAACAACACGTGGAGGTAACCATGTGAAGTTTACTTTATATAAAATGACATCAGGAAGTGAGAGAATAAGATTACGTACATAACATTTGGACACTAATTCTTTTGCGCATAGAATTGAATAATCAAGTTGAGCCCCATTAACTTTTCCTATTAATGACATAATCAATGCTGGTGCCAAATTTCCCGTTTCTATGACACCGGAAAGTGAAAAAATTACATTCCGTACGTAAAATTTGGACGCTAATTCTTTTGCGCTAGAATTGAATAATCGAGTTGGGACCTATGAACTTTTCCTATTTATGACATAATCAATGCTCGTGCCAAATTTCCTGTTTCTATGACACCGGAAAGTGAGAAAATTAGATTCCGTACGTAAAATTTTGGACGCTAATTCTTTTGCGCATAGAATTGAATAATCAAGTTGGGACACATTAATTAATCTTTTCCTATTTATGACATAATCAATGCCCGTGCCAAATTTCATGTTTCTATTACATTGGGAAGTGAGAGATTTAGATTATGTACGTAAAATTTGGACACTAATTCTTTTACGCATAGAATTGAATAATGGAGTTGGGACCCATTAGCGTTTCCTATTTATGACATAATCAATGCTCCGGCCAAATTTCCCGTTTCTATGACACCGGAAAGAGAAAAAATTACATTCCGCACGTAAAATTTCGACGCCAATTCTTTTGCGCTAGAATTGAATAATCGAGTTGGGACCCATTAGCTTTTCCTCTTTATGACATAATCAATGCTCCTGCCAAATTTCACGTTTCTATGACACCGGAAAGTGAGAAAATTAGAATTAGATTCCGTACGTAAAATTTGGACGCTAATTCTTTTGCGCATAGAAATGAATAATGGAGTTGGGACCCATTAGCGTTTTCTATTTATGACATAATCAATGCTCGTGCCAAATTTCACGTTTCTATGACACCGGGAAGTGAGATAATTAGATTCCGTACGTAAAATTTGGACGCTAATGCTTTTGCTCATAGAATTGAATAATCAAGTTGGGACCCATTAGCTTTTCCTATTTATGACATAATCAATGCTCCTGCCAAATTTCCTGTTTCTATGACACCGGAAAGTGAAGAAATTACATTCCGTACGTAAAATTTGGACGCTAATTCTTTTGCGCATAGAATTGAATAATCGAGTTGGGACCCATTAGCTTTTCCTATTTATGACATAATCAATGCTCGTGCCAAATTTCACGTTTCTATGACACCGGAAAGTGAGATAATTAGATTCCGTACGTAAAATTTGGACGCTAATTCTTTTGCGCATAGAATTGAATAATCGAGTTGGGACCTATGAACTTTTCCTATTTATAACATAATCAATGCTCCTGCCAAATTTTCCGTTTCTATAACACCGGGAAGTGAGAGAATTAGATTCCGTGCGTTAAATTTGGACGCTAATTCTTTTGCGCACAGAATTGAATAATCGTGTTGGGACCCATTAACTTTTCCTATTTATGACATAATCAATGCTCGGGCCAAATTTTAAGTTTCTATGACATTGGAAAGTGACAGATTTAGATTACGTACGTAAAATTTCGACACCAATTCTTTTGCGCTAGAATTGAATAATCGAGTTGGGACCCAATTACTTATCCTATTTTGGAGATAATCTATGCGTGTGCCAAATTTCATGTTTTTTACGACATCGGGAAGTTGGAGAACTTTTGGCGAGTCAGTCAGTCAGTCAGTCAGTCAGTGAGTCAGTGAGGGCTTTCGTCTTTATATATATAGACTAGCTGATATACCCGGCTTCGCCCGAGTTAATTTGGTACTGGTGTTTATCTGGTGTTCACATGGAAAAGCTTATGAAGTCGTGGTTACTTTAGAGATACTGAGGAAAAAAAATATGTTCACCATTTTGCATAGTTCTCTGCGTTAGGGCGAGCACCCACTGGCGTTTGCGTTTTCCGCGGGAAAAAAACGCAGCGTTTTCGCCGCGTTTCCCGCGTTTTTTCCGCGCGCTTTTCGCGGCGTTTTTCGCGGCGTTTTCGCGGCGTTTTCGCGGCTTTTCCATTAATTTCAATGGAGAAAAATAAGGACACATATGCAACTGACAGTTCCTATGTTAAAAACGCAAACGCAACGCAAAAAAAACGCCAGTGGACAGGAACACATGTTATCTCTATGCCTGTGCAGGAAAAACGCAAAACGCAAAACGCAAAACGCAGGTAAAAAAACGCCAGTGGGTGCTCGCCCTTACCCAGGAAATACCACGGGGAGGTAACCATGCGACGTTTCCTTTATATAAAATGACATCAGGAAGTAAGAGAATTAGATTACATACGTAAAATTTGGACACTAATTCTTTTGCGCTAGAATTTAATAATCGAGTTGGGACCCATTAGCTTTTCCTATGTATGACATAATCAATGCTCGTGCCAAATTTCACGTTTCTATGACACCGGAAAGTGAGAAAATTAGATTCCGTACGTAAAATTTGGACGCTAATTCTTTTGTGCATAGAATTAAATAATCGAGTTGGGACCCATTAGCTTTTCCTATTTATGACATATTCAATGCCCGTGTCAAATTTTAAGTTTCTATGGCATTGGGAAGTGACAGATTTTGATTATGTACGTAAAATTTTGACGCCAATTCTTTTGCGCTAGAATTGAATAATCGAGTTGGGACCCAATTACTTTTCCTATTTTGGAGATAATCTATGCTTGTGCCAAATTTCATGTTTCTACGATATTGGGAAGTTGGAGAACTTTTGGCGAGTCAGTGAGTGAGTGAGTGAGTGAGTGAGTGAGTGAGTGAGTGAGTGAGTCAGTGAGGGCTTTCAGCTTTATATATATAGATATGTAATTTTGTGGTAACCTGGGGGTTTCTCGCTCACTGGGATTACCATATCGTCCATCTAAGACGGTTAGCACCACAGTCATAGAGACTCAGGATCACAGGATGACTTAAAATTCTGGCTTTTTTTATTTTACACCGCAAAACATTTACAGCATCACACATTGGAACATAGTACAATTTCAGGGTTACCAAACCCACAGGGTCCCCGCCACTATCCCCCACCGGGAGTGTCTAGTGGTCATGCTTAAATGAGTCCTTTAGTATTTTTAATAAGAACTAATATAGTTTTACTTTTAATTTATTAGGGATGTTTTTTTTTTTTTTGCAAATAGGCAAATGTCTTTTGTGGTTTATAGTACAGGTCATATATAATATGGGTAGGCGAAGAGTACTTGCGCCCCTTGGCTGGAACAAGTGATTGATGTGACAATATGGTGACACTAAGGGGTTATATGAGATTGAACAGAGCTCTGTTTTTTCCAGAAGCAGTGCCCCCTCAGGCTGTATCTCGCATTGCAGTATTCCAGTGAATGGGTCTCAGCTGCTATACTAGACACAGCCAGTGCTGCTCTGAGTGTAAAGAATTAATGTGAGAGAGGGAGGCAGATACAGAAAGACCCGGGGAATGACTTGACATGCCACCTCCATAAGAGATATGGATGCTGACTTGCTACAATTTGTAACTACTCTTGTAACCTCTGCAACCTTCATTCAGACTGCAATTACTCTATGAAGTGACTGTGAGTCCTCCTGTTATAACTTGAACAAGATTTTAGGGCCAAACAGCATATATTTAACCACTGAAAAGCCTTTTAATCTCGTATGTAAGGGGGTAGCATTGCTGCACCCCTCCTTACAATTTTTATGTGGCATAGCTGCTGGTACAGAGTGTAATGGACACAGAGTATGGACCCATTGGACCCACTAACCAGTTAGAGTTTGGTCTAACCCGGTATGGTTGACAGCTGACCCCCTGAAGTCAGAGGAACTGGTGCAAGGCGCTATGAAACAGAACAAAGTATGAACAAGTGACAGAACAAGTATGAGACAGTGGCAGAGCTGTGAAGCGGCTTCAACGCTCACATCGGCGCTGTCTTCAGGGACTTCAGAGCCGTGGGGGTAAACTCAGCGAGACAGCTGTGAAGTGGCTTTACCGCTCACATTGCCGCCACTTCCAGCGACTGCAGAGGGCCGGGTGGAGAGACAGTGACAGGCGGTGGAGCGGGGACACTGAAGCAGGGTGCTGACACAGCTGGGAGTGTGACAGGGAGCCGGGTGAGTGGCATGCAGCTGCCTAACACACAGCAGGTCACTGACATAGAAGGGTGCTTCAGGCCCTCATCCACTGCATTGCAGGACCTTAAACATGTACGCCATTTGGGAGCTAGGGGTGTGAGAGGGGCGTTCCTCCTGTAAAACCTCTAGCTTCCGGTGGCGTCAAGATACACTATTACCGAGAACCCCTGCCTAATAGTGGGGTAGGCATTCTGACAAGGACAACCCTACAGTTTTCAACTCAGGGGTGGCTATCCCTGATGGGACGCAGGAGAGAAGTACTGGGCAAAGGACACACCAATGACACAGGACAAAGCTGTACAAACCACAGAACTGGAAAACAGTACCATGATAGGATCTGGCAGCAGACAGACATGCACAAAGACACAAGCAAGGACAGGAACAGACCATAGGTTTAGGAACAGGGTCTGACAATTGACAACGTATAAGTACAGGATGGTACTAGACAATAAGTCAGGGACAGGATCTGACAGTAAACAAACATGCACACTGAAATAGGTACAGGATGCCTAAGCTGAGTGACTGGAGCAGGCTCACATCAGGCTAAAATACAAAGATCAGGAAGCAGCAAACATGCATATAAGACAAAGAGCAGACTGAGAAGACAGGAGTAGGGAGGCTATGCAGGATGACAGAGATAAAACACATAAATGGGATAAGGTGCAGGGACAGGGAGGCCACCAATAAATGGAATACAGGATTAAACAGACAATAAAGACAGGAACAGGCGACCTGTGTGTATAAGACTAGCACACAACAACTCTCAGGCAAAGAGAATGTGCCCCAGCCCAGCTTAAATAGGAGAGTAATGACCATTAACTCCGCAGCTGGGCTGAGAGCCAGAGAACTGGTTAACTCTTTCAGCGCTGGTAGAAAACAGACATATAGAGTCCATACACACAGGAGCAGAGTGATGCTCACGTCTGCCCGGGACCACAATAGGGTGGCAGACATGGGTAGCAGACCTAACACAGAGTCCCAGTAGCTATCAAAACTTGGCCCCGCTCCCTCCACTTCTTCTTCTTCTTCTATGTAAGAGCTTCGGACAGAGGCCCAGTCTATCTCTTCTTGGGCTAGACCTTCTTTACCACCCAAGTAAGGACTCACTAAAAGAATTTAAGAGGAGCTTGGATGTCTTTCTTGAGCGATACGATATTACATGTTATAGTCACTAATTACCCCAGAAGGATCGGTGATCCAGGAATTATTCTGATTGCCAGATTTTGAGTGAGGAAAATTAACTTCAACGTGATGTTTTTTTTTTTGTCTTCCCCTGGATCAACATTGCGGGTGGAGTAATAGGCTGAACTAGATGGACATATGTCTTTTTATTCAGCCTTAAGCACTATGTTAAGTGCCCGACCGCTCAGTGCACCCTGGTACAAAGCATCTTTGCTGTAGGTTCAGAAAATACTATAAAATTGAGGACAAAGTAATTAAACAGTTTTCTATCTAGCGTTTAGAGGATCATTATATGGATTGTGTTACCACTGGATGTTCCTTTATGGCGGCTGTAAAATGTTCTATGTGGGCATCTCATTATATCCTTATGTTAGGACTTTTCAAAGCTTTTACAGGAAAGTGACTGCCTGGAGCTGCTGTGGAAATCCTCCGGCCAAACTCCAAATCACCGTCATTTGTATGAAAAGCCGCTCTGGGAATCCAAGATTAGAAAGTGTAGTTCTGTGATTATCACGAAGAGCGGCACAAAACAACAAGACGACTGGCATGGAGGAAAGTTTAAGAACAAATGATGGAATTAACATCTCTGGTCTGGGCGTTGTGCCCAGTGACTCTCACCTAGATGCTAATGGCAGAACGATAAAGCTTTATTATACGACCTCAGTGCAGGAAATCACAACATGTCATATATTATTCCTCAGAATGGGGAGTTTAAGCCAGGAACGATGTGTGCCCAGCTATCACCCAGGTGGCCACAGCTCCTGAATGGCATAGAAAGCAGCGTTACCATATGCCTGATCCATCTTTACAAGTGTCAGTTTTAACTGAAATTTCAGCATTCTGTTCTTGAATCATGTAGGCCAAAATGAACATATCTATAGATTCCCACACTGTTCTATTGCTTGGAATTATAGCTTTACAGAAACCAAAAGTAAAAGAATTCCAGCATGTAGCATTCAAATACAATAGACCTAATGCTGGATTAGCAGGGAATTCCCTGATGGTGCAGAAAAGCCTAAAAAATTGAGTTGGTTAGGTTGTGTTCATACTGCTGTCCAAGGCTACGATTAGAGAATTCGCTGGCGGATGTAGAAGATGTGAGGGACCAACAGCACTGCACTCAACACTAGAATTACAGAACCTGATAGACCCCAGGCTAAATCAATGGGGGCTGTCAGGCATCATTGGAATCCGCCATGTGTAATAAATGGAAAGCGCAATGCAAGTGTGAACCTAACCTCAATGAGTGCTGTCTTGTAAAGTCATGGGCTAGAACCATGATCCTGTATATGGAGAAGAGGCCCATACCCCAGATACTACCACTAGGATAAACCTCTTAACACAGGAGACAGTGGCAGTGATATATATGGATGATATAGGGTAGCCTCATGTGGCGCAGAGTGTAAGCTCTCGCCCATGACCTGAAGGTTGCAAGTTTAATCCCTGCATGATTCAGGTAGCCGGCTCAATGTTGACTCAGCCTTCCATCCTTCTGAGGTCAGTAAAATGAGAACCCAGCTTGGTGGTGGGTAATAAATAATAATTACCTGAAAGCGCTGCGGAATAAGTTGGCGCTATACAAATACCAAGATTTATTTTTTATTTTGTGGGTACAGCTGGTTCAGGATATGGCAGGGAAGGAGCTTTGGGTGAGCACCCAGACTAGAACTCAATTTCAATGTTGCCATAAAGTCCTCAGCAATAAATAAGTATTACAATATATGGGTTCTAGAGGGATTCTCATTCTACTAATTAATAATGTACTTACAATTAAACTGAATTAAGAGACTTTTTTTTACAATTCATTTTCTGTCATTTTTTTCTCTCACTCCGCTAAATAAATGAGCCCATAAAGCAGCAAATAATTAATGAACGTCTCCAGAAAATTAATTATTCAAGCCCAATGAATGAAAATGTTATGTGGCTACATAAATAAAAACTCATCTACAGTGCTGTACTCTGTAGCGCCCATAAAGGAATCATCCAGATTTCTATAAATATATGCACCTTTGTCCTGGAAAACAATGAAGCTGCTCTATATTTTGTATTGATTCTTTCTGACACATGTGTGCTTATGGAGCTGCAGGTTCAGTGCTCAGGGGTGTTCCCTGTGAGGTTGCACTCCTCCTCTTCTTTTCTCCTAATGATGTAACTTGTCTCTCATGAAACTGCACAATATGTGTTTTGCTCTCTAGACATACTGCTTAGGGCGCATTTGCATGAATGAGTCCAATATCGGTCCGAGTTTCAATATTGCACTTGCAAACTTGTGGGTTTTAGGTGAGTGCAATGCGTTTTGCGAGAAATCGCACTCACACTGTTGCATGTGCAATTTTCAAACATACGAAAAAGAACGTTATTCCTTATGGGATGAAAATCACATTGCACTTGCAGGAAACTCACGGTGTGATTTTTCTTTCCTCCTCCCACAGAGAAGAATAGGCGATTCTTGAACAAAATCGCCAAAAAATAGGACATGCTGCAATTTTTACCTTGCAGCGCTGCAATAAAAAAAATCTTACATATAAATGCATTAAATGAAAATAGTAGGTTCTTTTCCATTCATCCCACAATACACGGAAATCGTGCGGGAGGATCGCCTGTGCAAACGCGCCCTTACTTAGCTGCAGATTCAGAGCTCAGCAGTTGTTCCCTGTGAGATTATTCTCGTCCTATCTCTCAATGCTCTATCCCATGTCCTCTCCCCCTTTGAGCTTAAACACATGGGAGTGATCCTGTCTCGTTATGCGGTTGTGAAATCACGGCCACATAACGGGACGAAACAAAACAATTGATTTCAATGGTTTGTTTGCACTATTGGGATTCTTGTGTGTTAATACTGTGTGTGACAAAACATAGGACCTATGTGCGACAAGGATAGGGCAGGACCTATCCTCCTTGTTTCTTCAAATTCGCACGGGATAGCGCGGAGTTCGAGGTACAAAAAAATAAACAGATTTTTGTCTTGTTCATTCGCAACTATGCTCCATAGCTGTGCGCGTAATTGTGCATACGCCTGTGAGAAGAAGCCCTTACACACTGACATGACTACAATTCTGTATGTGAATCCTATAAGAAAAAGCAGCATGGAAGGGATATAGATATGCAATCTGTGACAAGCGGGTAGAGGCCTGCGCTCTCTGAGCAGTTTCTAAGAGGTGTCTGAGGAGCCGTGTCACATTGGTGATGAGTGCAGCATACTCTATGTAATCTTGCACACAGATGAAGGTAAACAATAGGATATGAACGACTAATGGAGTTAGGTGAACGTGATGCCAGTGCCTGGTTTAAAAGCTCTTGGTAGCGAAATAAGAATAACACACATATGTAAATAAACTGCATGCACACCATTTACTTTTGGAACGTGGCCGTCTGCAAGGAATATTGACATCATCCCAGGTCCTAAAATGATTGCTTCACAGAGAAAAACCACTATGCATAATACATGGTGGAACTGAAATTCTGGCACACGAGTGAATGGTCTTTGGAGATGATTCTCTGTATAAATTCAATAATCCCCACTTTTTGATTTTGTTCATTTGTTAAATATTCTAAGGCCTCCTGCACACGGGAGTATTACCTCTGCTGAGTCCGCGGCGGGTGTCCGCCTCCGGACTCTACAGCAAATACAGCCATAGTATTCAATGGCAAAATGCCATTTTATCTTCATGGGCGGAAATCGATTGCAGGATACGCATCAGGCCCTCCCCGCCGGTGGCTACTGTGCATGCGCGATGGAGTGCGGGCCAGCACATCCGCAGCGTATGCAGAAGCTGCCGGACAGGTAAGCTGGGGTCACCGGCCGGGCACCGTGTCAAACTCCACTGCGGGAATCCCGCATGCAGGGTCCAACCCGCCCATGTGCAGGAGGCCTAATGGTGAGTACCAATTGGAATTTTTAACCCTTACATTATTTCATGGAGACGTCATCTATCTGAATAGTTATGTTAAAGGAATTAAAAGAAAAAACAACCCCTGATATTTATAGATAGATATTTAGCAGCAAATTGAATGGATGACCTAACCTCAAATAGAAGAACTGCAATAATGAATGTAAAATTGCCTTGGGGAGATGATACCACTTACTGCTGTTCTGTGCTTATAATCCACCGCCGCTGTGTGCTGCCCTCAGGGCAGGATATAAGTGAGGCAGCGTGGAACGAGTGATATGTTCCCACCATAAGTACTGACCTGAGAGCGGGGAAGGAAAAAAGAAAAATCAGATGGAAATCACAATAGGCCTGGCAGATTCATCTCTATATATTGTGTGACTAAAAGGGTAAGGACACACAAGGCAGGGCAGCTATGAATTTTCCATACAGAAAATCCACAGCACAGAGGTTTAAACAAATCCCATCCACATGGAATTGACATTTTCAATCTGCAGCATGCCAATTTACGCTGCCGATTTTCATTGTGGATTTCACACTTTACAATTTAGTCCTCTTTGCTCCCAGGTGCCACCACAGATAATATCTTGATGCCAGGATTGGTATCGCAAGCAGTACAGAGGACTGGAGAACGAGGAGAGTTGAAACTTTTCAGACTCTGCTTTGGGATTTGCATTTAAATGGAACCTGTTAAGTCCTATGAGCACCATAATCAAAGTTTATGGGCTCATGGGACAGGGGCCAATCAAGCCACAGGTGTGCACTGTATACTCACCTGCCTCCCTATTTCTTAACTGTCTGCTTGGGCAGCTTGGGTGACATCACATCGTGACATTTTCTTGGCAGAATGTTTTTGTGGGGTGGTTTGTCATTGCCTTCCCCAGTCATCTTTTACCCCTCCCAGCAAGCTGGGTACTCATTTTACTTACCTCAGAGATGGAAGGCTTAGTCAACCTTGAGCCGACTACCTGAACCATGCGGTGATTTAACCTGCAACCTTCAGGTAGGACTGCATTTCTGCTGCCATAACCACTAATGTAGTGGCACTGTAATTTTGTCCCCTTTTGTTTCCACACAGTTATTAAGTCCCCCTATCGTGGCTCCACTACCATTTTGCCGAATTGATATAGTAAGTAAAAAATGTACAATACTGATCTCTTTGTTTTCCACACATTACTTCAATCACCATTCCACAAGTGTCAACTCTCCTTCCTGCAGCCAATCACATGCAATGGCACAAAACTGCCTTGGCCAATCCCTGGTCGAGGATTGGCTGCAGCTGTCACGTGGTCAGATCATGTGACTACACTTCCAGGAAGTGGATACCCACATCACAGTGAGAGGAGGAATTGAGGGGAGTATTGCACACTTTTCAAATTTTACTGAATACTTAGCCAGATGTGAGGCCACAGACTGGATGACTGGGAGAGAGGGACCAAAACCCGGGTGTCTCCTGGGAAATCTGTGTGACTTGATATGTCTGAGTATAGCAGGTTACATTACATTGACTTCTGTGTTAAAGATACTCCAAATGCAGTCACTGCATCAACTGCATTTTATGTAATGGCCCTTTAAATTTCATCTCTGTCTCTGTGTTGAGCATCACAGCCTCCCATACACAATGCCTTGTCCTGCTTAGCCAGCAGATTTGCACTCACAGCTGACATTTTTGGAGCAAAGACATTAAAGGCGAAAGAAAAGAGAATGCAGGCAATTTGTGGGCAGCAGTAACCTGCTCTTAAAACGTCTCACTTGTTATATTCCAGATATTTTTCTCGCTTTCTCCTAGGAATTGTGTGAAAATACAGCACGCTGGCTTTCTGCAGACTGCTCTGTTTCTGAAGGACGTACTTAATATTTCAGGGGCTATAAATACTGCTAGAACACATAGATCACGGTTATAATAGAGGCAACCAGATGTCTGCTTTAGGAAAGAGGGGAGGGGGCACAAATTTGTGAGTCTAGAGACTTGTATCAGTCATAAATATTGCATGGGATGACATTGTCATATAATTATAGGGGTCGTCCGGCCACTTAAAAATTTTTGAAAACCTTTCAGAATGGTGTAAAATAATAAAAGTAATACTCACCCTATCAATGCCATGCTGCTTCCGCTCCAGTGCTTCCTGGTTCCCCCACCAGTCTCTGTAATTCCTAGTCCCTCTCGAACATGGACATGTGACGCTGCAGCTAATTCTTTGTTTTTTGATAGCTAAGCATTTCCAGATGTTTCTGGCAGCCACTTATCTGCCCCTTTTAGATGATCTCTCCTGCAGGCGTGAATTTCAGAAATGGAATCCATGGTTCACCACAATTTGCCTCCCATGGATAGAGCATGCTTAGGACCATCATATATATGGGATAGGGGATAACTTGCTGATCGTGGGGGCTGACTACTGAGACTGTCACGATCCTAAGAATGCAGCCCGGACACATCCCAATGCATGGGCAGTGGGGGACACACATGCATACCTCCACTTCATTTACTTCAATGAGACCATTGGAGTTAGTCAAGTGGTGGATATACTCCTTTAAAAACAGCAAAGACAATCTTTGTGCCATGCCTGCCATCTCAGGCCCTGCATAAAATAGTTTTAAGTCTGGAGTCTTTCTTTCAGGGTAATGTTATGGCCTTTGTATGCTCAGGTCTATGATTCCGGTGGATAGGGAAATTGGAGTTCATGGGTGATATATGCAACAATAGGGTACATAGTAGGCAGGGGTGTTGCTAGTACTGGGCATTCAGTGATTAGGCCCCAAATCTTTAGCCCAGTGCCCTACATCAGTGTTTCTCAACTCCAGTCCTAGAGACCCCCATAGGTCATGTTTTCAGGATATCCTATAGTACGAGCACCTGTGGCAATGTCTGAGGCACCAACAATAATTACATCCCCTGTGCCATACTGAGGAAATCCTGAAAACATGACCTGTTGGGGTCCCTGAGGACTGGAGTTGAGAAACACTGCCCTTGATCATCACGGTAACTTCCACGTTCACCTGCATCTGTGTCCTCCTACACTCTGCTTCCATAGTACCTCAATTAAAAAATAATATTACTCATCTAGCCCTATTCCCATGCTGAACGGAGCTCAGCCTCTTCAGCACTGCGGCCTATGATAAGTCTCCTGCACAGGCCACTGCAATTACATTTTTGCATCTCATCAGCTCATGCAGGGCTTTCCTTACCGTGCCTCATAGACTGCACTGGTGAATACGCTGAGCCCTGTTTGGTGTGGAAATTACACTAGGTGAGATATATATATATATATTTACATTTTGTTTTTTTTAATTGAGTCATAATTCTATTACTGAGTGTGAGATGGGGGTGGGAGAGAGCACTATTATGAAGTCAAGGCACTATCAGGGGGTACTATTACTGAGTATTACTATTACTGTGGACTAAAAGGGCATATAACTAATTGAGGCATTAAGGGGCATCATTACTGAGCTGCAGCACCAATACTGAGTGAAGGGTACTAAGATGGCACTATTACTGAGTGGGTGCTACTATTAGCTATTGTGGGTGCAATAAAGAGGCACTATAACTAACTGTGGGCACTATGGGGCATTATTATGGAGTCACGAGCAGCAAAACTGATTTTGGGCCCTAAGGAGGCAATATAACTAATTGGGCGCACTAAGGGGTGCCATTAGTCAATTGGGGGAAGCAAAAACGAGTGTAGGATACTATTACTGAGTGGAGGAACTTTTACTGAGTGTGGGGGCACTAATTACTGAATATGGGGGCAATAAGGGGCACTGATACTGAGTGGGACCCGAAGGAGAAATATTACCTTCAAAGGGGCACTATTATTGTTCAGGAATGCACACAGTGGGTATTATTACTTTTTAGGTGCATTATTACTTTGGAATGGGCACTACAGTGGGTATTATTACTATGCTGGTACAAGAGGTGATAAGAATACTATTAGGCCTCCTTCACACGGGCGACAAAGTCGCGCGATTTTGTAGCGTTGCTATGATGCTACAAATCGCATGTATGAGAAGCCCATTGTTTCCTATGGGTTCCTTCACACATGAGATGTTTTGCAGCATGCTACAAACTGACACACAAACCTCGCAGGTCCGGCGATATGCCCGCGACACGCGAGGTTTTGTAGCCCATGTTTCTCTATGGAACCTTCCTCTCTGCTGCATCGCATCGCACGAAAACGATGCGATGCAACTTTGACAGTAGCAGATGCTACAAAGTCTCGTGATTTTGTAGCGTCACATGCAACTTTGTAGCGCTACAAAATCGCGGTATTGCTGCGAGAAAATCGCAGTGATATCGCAGCGATGCGGTGTCGCCCGTGTGAAGGAAGCCTTAATGTTTGGGGTACAACAGATAGCACTTTTAGTGTGTGGCACACTGTTAACCTCTGTGGCACAGTGTGAAGCTCTGTCTATCTGGCACTGTTGCTTTCAAGTGCCTATGTGGCACTAGTTTAGGGGCGCAAGTACAGTTATGACAACATTATATCTGAAGTCAAGTATTTGAAGGTAGTGTTCCACACAGCAGGTATAGTAATAGGCAGATAGGGCAGTAAAAAGCATAGGACTGGACATGGCAGCAAGATGGGGAGTTTGTACAGATTGGAAAAAGGTAGAGAGGGTGCTGGAATAGTGAAGAGCCAAACATGTCTTTGCTGCAAACTTGGCAAACAAACGTGGCTGGTGGAAGTTGTCATGGCGCTCTGAGCCAGAAGGAAAGTATGGGTGAAGTTAATGACACCAGTCAGAGAAAATGTCATCTGTGATCACTGGAAGTATCTGCACTGTAATCACTTATACGCTCTGCAGATTGCCTGATTAACAACTGGTATTTACCGCTATGAGGTCACTTTATGGTGGGAATATTGGCCTTTGTACTGTGAATTTTATTCAGTAACAGAAAAGTGGTCTAATTCAGTTACTGAGTAATTCAGTTACTATGTTGTGGTCATAGCATGGCAATAATATTTGGTTCTTGAATAATGGCATATTGGTAATATTGGTCTTTTTATAGTGCATTTTTAGTCAGTAACACTATATTACAAAGTCAGTATTTAGTCGTAATGGTAGTGGTCACGATGTGGCGGTACTACTTGGTTCTAGTATAATGGTATTATTGACAGTATTGCTCTTTGTGTGGTGTGGTTTTCTTAGTAACAGTATGATAGGAACTTTTAAAGGGACACTGTCATCAGCTTTGAGCCCCATAAACCAAGTTATAGGACTCAATGGTGAAGGAATAGGGAGTATCTTTCATACTCACTCGGTCCCTCATTCCAGCGCTGTGTCCCCCTTAAGTCAGCGAGTGGAAGCAGCTCGACTCTTTCTGCATGCGCACCTCCCATAGAAATGAATAGGTGATCAGCATGCAGAAAGACTCAAGCTGCCAGTGCTCACTGACTTTGCAGGGAAAGAACGCTGGAACGAGGGACCAGGTGAGTATGAAAGATACCTGTTGCAGCAGTGCTGGGATCGCTGCCGGGTTGACGGAGTCTGGTATGGGTTTTAGACATGGTTCTGCACCTTCTAGCTTAGTAGGTGTGACGCAATGTGCTCCATCTGTGGATGATTAGCTGGATATTTAGCTGGGATGGATAGGAAGCCAACGTGCTGTAAATAGTCATTTGCTCGCTGTCTGAGCTGGCAGTTAGTGGCTCCCGTGGACTGTGTGGTATCCACTGTTCCTTACTCCAGATGGCTCTGTGTGCTGTGGCTTATTTTACTAAAGCTAAGTGCTGTGTTTCATTTTGTTTTGTCCTTTATCAGTTCGGCCAAGTAGGGTTACTTAGGTCCCAGGAACGAGTGCAGGCCTACATCTGTCGACACAATCAGTCTGCCGTGCTAGGCAGGGCCCTCTCCCTCATTTGTTACGTATTAAGGGAAAGACTTCCCATTTATTATTTGTTGGTTTGTTTTGGTCGCCACACTGTGAGCAATTATTGTGCACGTCTGCAGGTGCTTGTCCAGCACGTCCTATGCAGACGTAACAATACCTCTGCTGACTCCTAATTGCCTCACTTTTGAGCCATACTAACTTATTTGATGGGGCTTAAAGTTGATGACAGTGTTCCTTTAATTACTGTATGGTGGTATTGTTTGGTCCTGGTATAACTTCAGCAATGTTATGTGGTAAGTATATCTAATATATATACCTTTTAGCCTGCTATGGTGCGGTTTGTTATCAAATCGACTCTGCCGTCATGTTTATTGTGACAGGATGATAGGAGGAGTAGTAGATGGGGGAGGTATATTTTTCCCAGACTTGTATAATTCTATCAAACAGCAGGTTCACCTGCCAGATAATTAATTAGTGCTCCACTGGGAACTCTGACAATCAAATCCCAGGCTAGCTAGAGGTGACTGGCAGGTGTGAGAGCAGCGTAGGGTGTATTCTGCACAGTCATCCAGCATTAGGTGGTAGGAACACCAAAAGTTAACCCATTATGGACCATTTAAAGTAATATGCACATAATTCACCATAACTAAAGATACATATTCACAATTTACAAATACATATACACACTTTACACGAGGTAGCAATAACAGTGCTGCAGGACCCCGACTCTGGGGTACTACCATACATATATCTGTCACATAAGCTGATTTACACCAAACAGCCAGACATAAACCCGGTCCATATACTGTATTGGTTAAGGGATATAAAGGGATGGTTGTAAAGTCTAACATATACAGTAGCAGTGTAACCTATGAGGTGTGACGTGAAACTTTTTGGCTCCAATGCAAAATCTGTAGTAATAATACTGGTGTTTTCTTATGTGGCAGAGAGCTGTTTGATCTCCCTCAAGTACCAGAGTCCAGGTATGACTGCTACCACTGCAATGCAGGTGAGATGGTTGCCTATCCCCAACCCCACATGTTGCCATGTGTCATAAATATTCTAATATTGTCACTTCTTGTAGTTTATAAAATGGAGCACCTTTCAACATCTGCTAGCCACCTAGCGCAGAAGAACAGCTCTTGTTGATTCAACTTGGATTGTGCTGGAAGAAAAGGAACATTGTGAGTAAAATGGAACAATGCAAATAAAATCGTACATGAGAAAGAAAACGTTTTCCCTTCTGACATAATGAAAAAAACCCAATTATTTATAGAGCTTAATTGGAATGTAATGCAGTGAATTTCAGCAGACTATACGGCAAATGAGAAGATGTCCTCACCACTGCGCCGGTATGATGATCGCTGTAATACTTTTATATGTACGAACAAGAATTCCATAATGAGGAACCTTTGACGCTGTCTTTTACTGTTCTCTTCTCTTATTTATTCGCCTTCTTCCTGCCCTTTTTATTTTAACGTGTAATTAGCTCTAGGAGTTGGATTACACCCAACACAAGACGCTCACACAACTGTTGTTCGTCCCAATTAGCAACATTTAGTAAATGACGTTTAGAAAGGGGGGGATCGGTGCATGAACAGAATAATAAGACTAAGTTATAATAATTAAGCGTGAGTTCAAAATCCCATTTTCTTATTTTAATGGGAAATACACGGTTTAAGGGCAATTTCAGATGAGTGTGTTATCACACCTAATACGGATAACATGTATGTCATCAGTATTTGATCTATAACTGCTGTATCCGTATTTACCTGATAGCATATAGTACCAATGAATGCAAAATCGGAGTCCAAATCAGATATTAAGAATGCATGCTGCGTTTTTAAAACATGGCTGTGAAAAATACAGTCACGTGAATGGATAGATTTACATTAGCCACCTATTACAGTCCGTAAAACATAGACCAAACATGGAGTAAAAATACACTCATCTGAAAGCGGCCTAGTTGTCATTAGAACACTAGCTCCATGACCCTCAGTGATTCTCAGAAGTAAGGGCTGTCCGACTCGGTGACTCTTACTGGGAGGTTATGTTACTACAAAGCTTTGTCAGACCTTCTTTACGGTAAATTGTTTTTAGTAGTCTTGTATAGTATGTTCATTGATGAATGGCCACTTTGAAATCCATTCCGCAGTGGGGATGATAGTGTTGGGGTGCAATAAGGATTCTCAGACTTTCTAGATCAGGGGTCCCCAACTCCAGTCCTCAGGGACCACAACAGGTCATGTTTTCAGGATCTCCTATGGTAGGAACACCTGTGGCAATGTCTGAGGCACCGACAATAATTACATCACCTGTGCAATACTGAGGAAATCCTGTAAACATGACCTGCTGGGGTCCCTGAGGACTGGAGTTGGGGAACCCTGTTCTAGATTATTGAATGTATAATTAAGAGAATTTTACAGTCTAATTCTTTTAAACTTATAATATGTGTTGCCGCAGTCCGTAATAGAAATGGATGCTGCGTGTGATTGTACACCCCTACTCTCTTAAGGCCTCACCTGTTTAGACATTTTCAAAAAAGAACAATCGCACCACAGACTCTAAACACAACGATTATTGCTCAAAATTCGTTCAAACGATGTCTTTTGAGTGATAAGCGTTACGTTTTACCATAGTTTGCTTTTTGGCTGAATGATTTTTATTTCAGCATAAAAATCATCATTCAGCCAGCCAGCTGATAGCAGGGATCGCAAGCTGTTATTCCCCATGGGAGCGCTGATAACATTGTTTTCAGCTGCAGTCCCATGGCAGAACAAAGGGGCTGTATGCAGATAACAGACCACCTGCTGTTATCTGCATACAGGGAAGGTAGGCTCATTTGCACGCAAATGAAGGTAATAAGCTACTAATAGGCATTAGTGTCCATTAGTAATTTATGCAAAATGATCGCTCAAACTGTCATTCAAGCTGTCTTTTGAACTAATTTTGAGCAATTATCTTTGCGTGTAAATGGGGCTTTAGAATAGGATGCACATTAAAAAAATTCTTGTTATTTGGTCATAAAAGTTTCCATATACAAACAAATGTGTAGTATTTCAGATAAAGCGTTATTGAGGAGTTGGACAGTACATCACAGGAACCCTATTGATACTGGGCAAATTGTGGGAAGGAGGGCAGAAAGGCAAGCCCTATTAATCCAATGTAGCAGTCCTAATTTTCCCAGGCTACATTGGATTAATGTTTCGGTGTTGTCCGAAACATTGCTACACCTTTGTCTATATCTGAAATACTACACATTTGTTTGGGCATACAAACTTTTAGGACTGAATCAAATAAATTAAGAGTTTTTATGTGCATTCTATTGTTCATTTTTGGAATTGTCTAATTGCGTTAAACTGAAATGCAGTGCTCTAAAATTCAATGAATCTGGAACTTCCTTTTGTTAAAGAGGTTCTCTGCCTTGGATGCGATCCGTGGGGGAGCTGAAACTCTAACTTTTAAAAACTTTTTATTTTCTTTAATGCGATCCATAACTGGGAGTGGGGGGGCTTCCCACGGCCCACCATGACAGATTCATGTTGTCGGCTACCTTCGGGAACTGACAGCATGGAGCTGTCATGTCTTCAGCCCACAGGGCTTTAATCCTCAGAGGATACATGTTTTATGTCTTCTAGGATTAGAGCCCACTTAGCCAGGACGTAAAAAGGCAATGGGGCCGTCACTAAGGGGTTAAACGGCATAGGTTTGTGCCAATTAAACCAATTTGTTTGCCTCTACAAAGTATATTTTCATTGACAGCTTCCATGCTGTCTGTTCCTTCTCACCTCTTCTTCTTTCAATCCTCATCTAATCGGACACCAGTCTTGTGCCTGCTCTAGAGGGCAGGGCTGCTGTAAAAGGAGTGAAGCAGCAAATTGGGTAATTACAACTTATTTAGTAGAATGACCTAATTGGCTGCTCGTCTCACTGTATACATTATATCTTGCTTCTCATAAGATTATTATCATAACAAGGTTATCAACAGAGAGGAGAAATTAGAAAAACAGAAAAGTACGATGTAGACAGATGAATGATGTGCATATATTCAGCCGAAAACGTACATAACAAGCTCAGCACTGCTTCATCTACAAAGTCATGAAACATTGTGCATTTTTCTAGCGGACTTTCAGCTCCTCATAATTTCTAAGATTTCGGCTTGCTGTTAAAGAAGAACAAACAAAAAATAAACACTCAATTTCCTCATTATGTGACCAACCTTGACGGATGGCAGCAAGCTTTAAGTGACATTATATGTATGTGGAAATGCTTTTATTTATCGGCTAGGAGGTTCTAAGGCTGCCTGTCCACGGGCGATTGTTCACTGCGTTACCCGCGGCAATAATCCGGACGCGGGTAACACAGTGAACGCTTTCCATAGCGTTGCTATAGAAAAAGCAGCCACGGCATCCATGAGCAGGATCTAAATCGCGGCATGCTGCAATTTGCCACGATTCTCTGCGGTGAGCCTATCTGTCAGATAGGCTTACCGCAGAGAACTGACAGTGGCCACCCTCCTCCCCCGCGGCGGAATATCTCTTGCGATATTCCGCAATGGCCGTGAACATGAAGCCTAAGAGAAAGATTGTAAATGCTACTCTGGAAATAACGGAGTTGATTGTTATGTGTGTATAGATGTAGCCAAGTTTAACTTAACTTTTAACATGTTATGCTTACTTTCTATATCATAGTTTATTTGCTCTTCCAATCCCTTCACATGGGTTTTGTTGTTTTAAGATGGCAATAACCTTTCAATGATTTAAGATAATACAAGGTTGTCAAGTTAAACTTGGCTACATCTGCAATGGAAATGTAATCCCTTATATCACATTTTTTCTTAAACTGTGGCTTCTCCACACACAGTATCTGCATTATGCTACAAGATGTCCTGCATCAGATTAATCTCTAATGAACCTTATATGCAAAATTTATAGTCAAGGTGTCCTAAGAAGATGCACCAGTGAAGCATCAAAATAAATTAGCATTTCTGATTGCTCAAGTCTTTGTGTCACTTAGACTAACGCATCTGTTTGTAAAGCATTCAATCTCATGTTGCTGCATTCGTGACTTTCCAGATGTTATTTGGTGAAGGTCAAAGGCTTTATGTATCTATGAGGTTCAGCAAACAGGACCTATACTATGTAAGATATCTGCGCTGCCCTAGACAGACAAACTGTGTATAACCACATGTAGATACAGTAAGTGCTTGCGATATAGCAAGAAACTGAGGTGAAGGACAAACTGATACATTGTGAACTCTCACCGTTTGTGAACTCTCATCCTGACATCTCCATCTCATTGTGTGGCGCCTCCATAACTCCCAGACACGCCCGCTGCCTTGGGGTCATATTCGACTCTGATCTCTCATTTACTCCCTACATCCAATCTCTTGCCAGAACATGTCAGCTGCACCTCAAGAACATCGCAAGAATCCGCTCTTTTCTCGCCATAGACACGCTAAAAACTCTTATTGTAGCCCTCATCCACTCTCGGGCTCGATTATTGCAACTTGTTGCTAATCGGCCTCCCCTGCACCAGACTCTAACCTCTCCAATCCATCCTGAATGCGGCAGCCAGGCTCATCTTCCTGTTCAGCCGCTACTTGGATGCCTCTGCCTTGTGCCGGTAACTGCACTGGCTGCCCGTTAAACACAGAATTCAATTTAAACTCGCTACCTTCATCCACAAAGCCCTCCACAGTGCAGCGCCCCCTATATTGCCTCCCTTATCTCAATCCATCACCCAGCCCGGGCTCTCCGCTCTGCTAACGAAAATAGACTGCGCACCCCTCTAATTCGAACTTCTCATTCCCACATCCAAGACTTCTCCAGAGCAGCACCAGTCCTCTGGATCAAAGGCTACCCGGGCAATCCAGGCATCACAAAACTTCAGGCGTGCTCGAAAAACGCACCTCTTCAGGGAAGCATACCGCAATCGCTAAACAAACCCTCTGTATGCTGCCTGATAACATGCTTCCTGACCTACTGACTGCAATCCTTGCCAGCCACCATCAAATTCCCCTGCAGTCATACCGATTCTGCCGTCACATGGCTAAATGTCTGACCATTGTCTCACTGTGTATAGCATTCCTCACTCTCCACCTCGCCATACCGCGCACATCTCCAGTCACTTTACCTTCTGTATCACCCCATTAATTGTAGTAAGTAAGCTCGTTGGAGCAGGACCCTCGCCCCTACTGTTTCCATCAACTGATTACTATGTAACTGTGGTTCTGTAATTCTTGTACTTTTGTCTTTCTGTATTCCTCCTGTCTTTGTAAGCGATGCAGAATATGTTGGCGCTATACAAATAAAGATTATTATTATTACTCTGCCCCTCCCTAATCTAACTAAAATGCTCTATTTAGCTATTAACTCTTTCCGATCCCCTGTCTGACGTCTCAAGACATTATGTTTTAAGGTTGTACAGCTCCGATGTTGGAAGACGTCCATCGGGGTTCTCTCACTGTATATTGCCAGCCTCTCTGCTGTTGGAACCTACCCAACGTGTCACCTCATGCAGTACTGGCTTTAGCCAGCATATAGCGCCGTTGTATAACAGCAGAAAAAGAGTAAGCTCCTTAGGAAAACCAGGATACAAATTGGATTGGAAAGGGTTAATATCACTTGGAATTAGGGTATCTATATTGAATATCCAGTGGCTCTCTGCCCATGACATAGCTTTTATATAGTCACTCCCATGCTGGCCAATTTTGACCTTTTCAAATCTAAAAATGTTTGTGCTAGAACAGTTGACACCCTAATATTATTTATATATATATATATATATATATATATATATATATATATATGTGATTATCCGTTCAGTCGCATCCAACCTTCGATCACCTCATGGATCAATGTTCTCCAAGCATTCCTGTCTTTCAGTTCCACAATTGCCATGTTGGTGGTGACCTTGATTGTATCTAGCCATCTTGTTCTTTGTCGTCCTGATCTTCTCTTCCCACTGACTTTACCAAGCATCAGTACTGTTTCCAGTGAGTTAGCGTGCATCATGTGGCCAAAAAAAGAGAGCCTGTTTGATGATTTAGCCCTCTAGTGATATTTTCGGTTTGACACGATCTAACACTACCTTGTTCGTTGTCACGGCAGTCCAAGATATCCATAGCATTCTCCTCTAGTACCATAGTTCGAACGCATCAATTTTCCTTCTGTCTGTTTTTCTGAATGTCCAACTTTCGCAACCATATGTCATTATGGGAAAGGCGATTGCATTGACCAGTCTGGTTTTTGTTGTAATGCTAATGTCCTTGCTTTTCCAGATCTTTTCCATTCCTTACATTGCAATCCTACAAAACTCGGGTCCAGGTTGCCTGTTGCAATCGATTTTTGGATCCAAGGAAGATGGATATATATGTTATTTCAAGCATTTATACAGTCCTTTCTTCATTCTGCCTATATAATTTTTACGTGTGCATTGAGGGCTCACTCACATG